>NC_088614.1:13862500-13942500 GCF_036013475.1 Columba livia
TGGCAGTACCTGAGCAGTGGCTACAGGAGTGGAGGAAGCATGGACAGGGATGGGACATAAATGGACAATGTAAACGCTGTCATCCACAGGGGAGTTTCACTCCTGGCTTTGAAACAGATGCAGAACCAATTTCAGCCTTCAGGCTTTGCAAAGGTACCGAAGCAGATACTTCCTAAACATTTCTGGAGAGGGCACCAGGAAACAAAGGTGGTTGTGCTGAGGAATAGGATGGTTTCTGTGCTATCTGGAGTGATACTTCATAGGTAAGACTCAGGCAAAGTTGGAAGAAGAAGTAATTTTACAGTCTGAAAATAGCATCACTTGGACATTTTGAGGGGTGGTAGTTTGTGATTTGCAGTGGGCTACACTGGGCAGTTCACTGTTACATTTTTCTGGAATAAATCACAATATTCTTTATATGCCAAAGCTGACTAAAGGCGTGTCTCTACTATGGGCAGATGTCATTGCGAAACAGGGGATGTAACACTCTGGGAAGTGCATCCCAGCGCCACAGTGTTAATACAGCAGCATGCTGTGGATGCCAGGTTAACCTTTGTGCAGCTTTTTATTGTATGCTAAACTCTCATCATCATCATTGTCCTCTGAAATCATCTTAATTTTGATGAAAATCTGTAAGTTGGAATTATGTAAGTTTTCTTTCAGCACTGATCTATACTGAGATCGAGAGAAGCAGCTAAAAGACCAACGTGGCTATTATTTTTAGGCAGGCTGGGCTTAATCAGCGTAGGAACTGGTTTTGTTCATATGGAAATGGGCTGTATCACTGAGGAAGACAAAAAGAAGTATCCTTAGCATCTCAATTCATTTCCAAATCTCAATTTTTCTGGATTTTAGTATTTTACCTTTTTTGGTTAGTGTATGAAGTTAGTGGTGGTGCTTTGTAGTAACAGTGAGTGAGCACAGTGGATGTTGGAGCAGTGATTATCCTCTGTTGTCTTTGAGATCTGACCTGGTTTCCTAATTGACAGAAGTTTTGTTAGAATTAGGAGGGAAAACCACTGGCATGTTGAAGTGAAGCCATGTACTTTGGTAGTCAAGCTGGTGGTTAATACTGAAGGGTAGCAGAAAGAAATGGGGAGGGCACAATCCAAAAATCAAATTGAAATAGATTGTTAACTAATCCTTCCAAATTTTATTTATTAATTTTGTAATTATACCAAATGAAATCTTCACAAGCTAGTCTGATTGCTTGGCTTATCTCAATTTATATTCAAATCTCGATAAAATACATTTCAGCCTTTTCTTAATGAGATGATGAAAAATGCTATCCTGTGGAAGAGTAGGGGACACACATTCCAACATTACTTACAGTCACCTGTTTGCTTTTTAATGTTGCTATTGAATTTGTATTTAACTCAGGATTAAAGAATAAGATGACATATTTGAATAAGGATATCTTTAAGCCATGAGTTCTTTAAATGAAAAATAAATGGCCACACAATTGGTTAACAGAAGGATATTTCAAAACTTGAAGGATGCTGAGTAACGAAGACATTGTAGCACTGTTGATTAGATGCACAAAGCAGAGTTTCATGAAGACCAGTCAAGATTCTGGAGTTGCACTGTACAGACCCACTGTTGGGTGTGTTTGTGGCAGCGATGGAAGGGGAAGGGTCCCCATTCCCCTAAAGAGGAGCAGGTGCTGCCCAGGGGGAAAACTTCCCCGTGGAACCTCCCTGGGACTGTGCAGGAACAGTCGGATCCGCAGGAATTAAAGCAGCGGTCCTGCCCCTGCACAGACGGGGCTGAAGCATTTGTGCTCCTGGCAGGCGGTTTGTTCCCAATGTGCCAGACAGCACTCAAACAGGAAAAAGTATTCCCCGTCCTCCCTGGATGCACCATTTTACGAGGTAGCAGAGCTTTTAAATGCCAGCAAGAACTTGTTGGTGACTACCATTTATTCACAAGTGTATATCTCAGGTCACCTCTGAAGCTTTAAAAGGGTTTGTATTTATTATTTTTGAAAGGCTGGGTTTTGTATGCTTTTCAGAGCTTTTCATTTTCACCAAAGTAAGTGATTCATAATGACTGGATTTTGGACAGATTTTCTCGATGACTCTGGAGATCGTTTTTAATGATCTTCATTGTAAATTTCAAAAAATACAACCCAAAACAAAGAGACTCTGCTCTTTAAATGTAGGTGACTTTGTCCAAAATGAGCTGAAGTACAAACTAGGTTTGCTTTCCCAGTTAATAAAATGTGCTATTAATGGGACATTGAGCAAATGTCACATTCGCACGTTGGTTTCTATCAGGGCGTATCAAAGTCTGCTGTTCGACACGAGGGGTAACAAACCCCACATTGTAATAAAACTGTCATAGGATCAGTGTCTCCTGCTTTGTAAATAAACATCTCTGCTTTGCCTCGGTATTTCTGTAACATCCGGAGACTATTATCCTGTGCTGGTGCTCTGGTTCATTGACAGTTTCACTTAAACAGTTAAACAATAACTTGAAATGAAAAATATTCTGCCCATATTCTTCAATTCTTTCCCCCAATGTGGTGGTGGGTTTTTTTGTTTTGTTGGTTTTTGGTTTTTTGTCGATTGCTTTAGTAATTGCATCTCAATTTTTGTTGCACAGGAAAGTACCGAACTGCTCACAAGCCTCATTCAAAACCAAAAGTATCGGACGTTTTTGAAGTTGATTTTCCAGCAAGTGGAAGTGATACGAAATCAAAGGGCTGTTTTCAGTCAGAGGAGGAACTGTGGGCCCGCTTAGAAGAGCTCGAGAGACAAGAGGAGATACGTGGTGAACTTGACAGGTATTGCACTGCTGTAGCACGTTGAGGTGTGGAGTTCAGAAAGCTACAGGTGTGTGCGTCTCTTTGTAACCAAAAGATCTCCCTGTAGGTTCAAATAGCTGACTCAACTGATGCAGTTAAAATTTGAATGGGTGGAAGAAGAGTTGAACATAAACAAAGTGTGCACTGCAAGGCCGAAGGTGCAAAAATCTGCCTCTGTGCAGCCACACCAGTCCAGTGTTATAGTATTTTTTCTTTGAGGTGATAGAAAAGGGGAAAGTAAAATCCATTTCCCACAGGCTAGTAAAATCCATCATTTACAATGTAAGAGTTCCACATTTGGTGTTTAATGACATCCTTAGATCTATTCTGATCCTAAAGCAGTAGCCAGAATGTCGCATTTTTGGTATTTCCAGTGGAGATGGAAAGGATATAGACATTATTACAGAGTATAAAAAAGGTTCCATCTTTAACCTGGGTAAAGAAAATTATGTATGGGTTTGCTCATGACTTTATATGCCTGTGTCTCTAGAGAGTATGAATTCCCTCACTTGCCTCACTTAGATATTTTTCATTTCATAGGATGCCTGATACAGTTGAGACAAATGGAGAAGATACAACCTCCTCTGAAGAGGAGAAAGAAGACAAGAGGACAGATCTGAATGGGACATGTGGAGCAGAAGACTGTATTACTCAGGGCAACTTCCATAAAGAAGTAACAAATGCAGACTTGTTCAGTGGCCGAGTTAATGGCACCACTTACTATCACAGTGAAGATGAAGATGACACAGATGCTGGAGATAGCTCTGTTCCAACCATTTTTTTCTCACACACGGTTGAGCCTAAAAGGGTTTGTACTTTGTTTTGTTTAACTTTCTCTCAAGAGACTGCATAAACATATACAATATCTAAAATAGAAAATTTTAGATAATGTAGATAATATAGAATACGAACTGTAGGTGACATTTATTTGCATTTTTTTCAAATGCTTGAAACCCATTGCTTAATTCCTGTAGTACCTAATATGATATTAAAAAATGATGTTCAAATGTATACCTTGCTGTTCTGGCTTCCAGCTGTTGTAAAAAGTAGTATCCTATCTAGAAGTTTTTAAAATTACTTTTTACTTGACTTGAAATTGACTCTTGAACAGCTTGGCTCTTGAGCAGAGTTTGAATAAGCAGATTGTCATATATTATATGCAAAACCTATGCACATTACTCCAAAGAAATGCCCCAGCCTAGTGCAAGTGGTAAAGAGTAGACAGTTCACTCTAAGAGTGTTACCATTCATACATTTGTTTAACTTAGCTGTGATTCACAGTCCCAAACTGCTTGGATTGGAAAATGTCAGAAGTCAGTTGATCTACAGCCTGGTGATTGTTGATTTTACGGTCTAGACCGTCATTTGTGTTCAATTTTCAGGTAAGAATAAACACAGGAAAAAATACTACTTTGAAATTCAGTGAAAAGAAAGAAGAGGCCAAGCGTAAAAGGAAGAACAGCAACGGCAATGGCCATGTAACTCCAGAGCTGCCCAACATCAAAACCCCAGCAGACATTTACCGGTGCGTGATTTATAGCATTGGTGCATGGGCTTTCCCCTTAGCAGACCTTCCCTTTTCATTTCTCCTCACCTATGGTATGAAACCGAGCCTACTATTTCCTGAAAGAAACAGCTGGAACTAAATTTACTACTTAAAAATCAAAGTTTGTGACTTCAGCATGGTTGCTTTGCTTTTATACCCATAAAATGTTTCTGAGCTTAAAATTTCCTTTTCCAACTAGCAATTAATCATTTTTCTACTGTTTCAGAGCTTCTGAAGTTGAGGTACATTTGCCACAACATATGATCTGCCTAAAGAAATACAGCAGTTTGTTATCTATTGTGGTTAATGCCACCTCATTTGCTTCTGTGTTTGTTTTCAAACATAGCTGACCAGATCTATCACTTCTAATACTCCTTTCCCAGTTACTAATTCCTTGGTTTTGTCTCTTCCTTACAGTATAATCAGAATATGCTCAGGTCTTCTGTTTGCATAGTTTCTCTTGCATTCTGTGTCCCTGACTTTAGTCCATCACTGTCTCTATTCTGTGTCAAAAGAAGCGCTCACCAGTAGAACACTCATGCTCAGCTTAAAATTATTGTTGGGCTTAGGGGACTGTATACAATACTAAACGAAGGTGACAGGAGAGTTAAAACAAGTATTTAGGTTTGTAAAGATGAACATAGGTGCCTATTAGGTTGGTTGATTAAATGCTTGTGAAAATCAGTGTATTGAGGCACCTAAACATCTTAAGAAAGTGTCACAAAGCGTGAAAAGTTAAAATCCATCCTGTAATTACAGTTGCTGGGGCTGAAGGGGAGGGAAAGGATTCGTTCATGGTGCTCGCCCTGAGTTCTGCAAGGGAAGTCTGTCTTCTGTAGAGATACTCAAGTGTTCCCATGGGTGCCTAAAGCTGTTCAGAAACAAGTAACATCTTTAAAACTCATCCAGTCATTGGGCTTCTCCTTTATGAGTTTGATAGAATTGGCACCATCTTCTAATGCTGCTCCTGCTCCTCCACACACCCTTGACTTCTTTAAGTCATGGGGATGGAGTACAAACTGCAGAAAGAGGTCTCTTTATCAGTTTACAGTCTATTAATACTCCTAAAGTGTCTTCGTGTTGATCTGATCTAAAAAGCTGATTTTTTTTCTTTTTTTTTTAACTGAAAGCAGAAGATTATGGCACTTGTCAGGAAAAAGCTTCATCCTTTCCACGTGCAATGAATGTTTCAAGTATTTGTTTTTATATTCTACATTTGACAAAGACTTTATTCTAGAAAACCTTCTGTTATTGTCACCTTCTGTCGTCTAACAGAAACAACCCTGACAGTCGTTTAGTTTACCTTTTTTCTAACTTTTTGTAACTCACACAGTTCTGTTTTCTAACACTTTTCAAAGAGCTATACATTTTCTGCTGAGAGAGTGTACCAACTTAATGCTTGAATAAAGAGCATAACAGTGTTTGCTCTGTAGAATTGGTTCTTGTACTTTGGTAAATAAAATGCCTCTAAAGGTACAGTATTGTAATTCTGCAGCGAAAAAGTTGGAAAAGCACATCATAATTAATTTGTACAAAAGACAAAGCAAGATCACTGCAAATTTGTCATCTGATCCTGAAATGGTTTATTAAAGCTAACATTTTCCTTTGCAGAGTCTTTGTTGATGTTGTGAATGGAGAATATGTCCCTCGTAAATCAATTTTGAAGTCTCGAAGCAGAGAGAACAGTGTTTGTAGCGATACCAGTGAGAACAGTGCTGCTGAGTTTGATGACAGACGGGGAGTTCAGAGGAGCATTAGCTGTGATGAAGCGACGCAGAGTGACACCAGCGAAGGCAGGCTGGACCAGGAGGAGGAGGAGGGGCAGCAGCAGCCGCCGAAAAAGCTTCCTCCCTCTTCAGGGACAACCGAGGTACAGTTTTTAATTAATTATTGATTGTTGGCAGGGATGAAAACGAGAAATCTAATGACTGTAGTTGCCTATACCATCAGTTTGATTTCTTTACAATAATTTTCTAACTCCTACCTAGTTTGCTCCAGAAGGACATTATCAGGTTGACAAGCTTCTGTCATACGCATCCTAGGGGCAAAGTGGAGGAGATGAACCAGGTGGCTTCCCCGAGACCTGAAGCTCTTCCGTAAAGATCCCACAAAGGATTAAAAGAAAAAAAATCTTGCTTCATAGTTAATGAGAGAGCAGGATGAATTCTCTGTATTTGTGTTTTATCAATATTTCAGTGCACAGCTACTGGACAGCTAATTTCCAGGTGGTGGTGTTAAGTTTTAAACCACCCAAATGTCAGCTGAGTGATTATTTGGACTTGCCAAAGGCAGCGGAGCATTAAGCCTCTACTCATCCTATTCCAGACTAGGCCCGTTAGTGATCCCAAACAATCTATTTTCACACATTTGGAAAGTTCAGAGCTTCACGGTAAAAGCAGACTGTCCAACATAAGGGAGAATGTATAGTTGCTTAGTGACTGGATGAGTATAAGAATTAAATGTAGCTGCTGCTCTGAAGTTCATGGCATGGAGTATTCTTCATTTTTATTTTGTGAGAACTTACACTAATTTCTTCAAACAAGATGAAACTGAGTTTTCAGTAGTTCCCAATGCAATGGGCAAGTTCAAGAAGACACTATTTTTAGAACAAATATTTTTGAGAATAAATGAATTCCCCATAAAAGCTGTTGTTTATTGTAATATTTTATACAAACGGCTACAGATGAATCCAGGCAGGATGTGAAGATTCCTGGTGGAAGATCAATCTGTAGAGTTAGCACTTCACATTGTATACCTTCTGGAATGTATTTGCTATGTTTTTATAAAACATCTAAGTACACTTTATGTGTTATCCATTAGTCCATTTTCTGAATATGGCATGATTATTCTCTACAATATAATGTGTTTTCTGAGTAACTCAAGGAGAGTGAGCAAAACACTCCAGTTAAAGCCGTGCCTTCTTAAGTGCCGCTGGTTGGCTTTTGGTTGTTTTGGTGGGTGTTTGGAATACATTATTTCTCCATTACCATTTGCAACACGCTAACTTTTTTCTTTCTGTTTCTAGTTTTACCACAGTCTTCTTGGGTTGTATTTTGCTTACCTGTTTTCAAAAACAACCTGTTGGTAGAACAACAGAGTTGTGTACCGGCACGGCTTTAGGCAGATTTTGGCTATTGGAGCAGAAAACAAAAAACCACTGCTCTTTTGCAGGTCCTGCAAGCACAGAATGGCTGGTTTGTTTTGCTTTGTTTTTCTTGGTAATTGAGTTATGAAAAAGCAGAACTAAACATAGTCAGTAAATCTGGTGTGCATTCCTTTGTGCCCAGTGTGAGCATCAAACCTTGGATGTAAACTGCTTCCCCTTGTCCTTAGGCATTCAGAATTTTCTGTTTTCAATACATAGTAGAGTGATTTATTTTAAAATATGTTTATGAAAAGTAGCTCCAACTTACTTTTTTTTCGTCCCAATGTTTTCCAGTAATCATGGTCATTTCGTAGCTAAGTTAAAAAGGATTAAGTCACATAATCAGCTGCATATAAATTATCATTTTTAAACATCAAATGTTTTTATTAGACCTTTTATAGAGAGAAATAGTTGGAAGCAAGTTTGCCATTCTCTTAAGTATAAATTGCTTTCACCATTTTTGATCATATTTGGTAAGGAGAAAAGAACAAACAAAATATGTGCTTGCCAGTTTGGATGCAGTGTGTCAGCTTGATGCAATTAGAATATGTTAAGTCATAAAATATGACGTATGATGGAAATGCTGACATACTCCACCTTTGCAAAATCTCTCCATTTCTTATCTAAGATGAAACTCTATATTACATCAGCTGTTTTATTTCTTCAGCATGTGTCAGTGAGGAAGCAAATTTTTAGATCATTTATGCAGTAAGAATGAGATTAAGTAGTACTTTTAAGACACTGTCTTTCATTCAGTCATCTTTGAACAAGCTATATTTTGAGGTTAATTACAATTTGGTTACTTATGCAAGGAACAATCATTGATTTAAAGACATTTCTTTACTTTTGATTAAAAGAAATAACAATCCTAATCAGGCTAATATAGGGTAATGACCTTATGGGCATAGCTTCACATTTGCATTTTATTAGCTCATTTTGAGTGTTCTCTTCTGTCGTAGGCATTTTCTGGAACTGTTATAGAAAAGGAGCCTTTGTCTCCCTCCTTAATACCACACCCGGTCATTGCTCACCCGGTCCTGCCGACCATTCTGGAGCGAAAATCAGAGGAAGTTTTGTCCGACGCACCAGAAGAAGCTCCAAAGAGGATTTCAAAATTCAAAGCTGCCAGAATGCAACAGACTAACTAGGTCTGGCCTGGCCAGCCGGAGCCGGACTACTCAGGCCTGTTTTCACGTTTGTTGAGGTTCTGTAAAACTGTATGCGTAAAACCTAGCTAGTTAACAGGGTGTCCTGTGTTCATTTGGCATTGGTTATTTTTTTTTTTAACTTTTTTGGTTTTTTGTTTGTTTGTTTGTTTTTTTAGCAAATTAAAAAAAAATGTTCAGTGTTCGAACACTTGAATGTTCATCTTATTTTCTCTTCTTTCCCTGTGTGCTGTCAGCACCTTGGTATATGTTTGCCTTATGATAGCAGCACTTGGGTTCTTTTTCAAAAACTGTTCCTCACATACATTGGTTTTGTGTTTAAACCTAAACACAGGCAGTTTTCTGCCAGCTGTGATGTTCTACATACCATATGGGCTGTTTTAAGGAAACTTTTCACATTGCAGATAGATTCGCCAGTTATATTGCATTCCTTGCTTTAGCATTTTAAGACACACTTGTATTCACATTGTTGTAGGTTTTGCAACTAGGTGTCTGCTACAAGTTTTTTTCCTTCTTTCAAACCTCTCTGATATCTCACTGTACAGATCTATAAAATGCTGGGTTCATGTACATTGCAGGGAAGTTTCTTTGATGGAAAAGGGTATTTTGTAAAATTAAATTTTCAGTAAAAAAGCTGTGAAAGTTGTGTGGGTTTTCTTGCTTTACTACTAATTTGGAAACAACATGGAGAGGTTTTTATTTTGAATTTGTGTTTCTAGCTTGAAGTGTTTACTACCACATGGACATAAAAGCCGTCCGTTCTCTTCTGCCATTGTGTTTTAACCTCCTGCTAATGAATGTCCATGGAAATTGAATGCTCTTAAGGAGAGAAGCATAAACTCAGACTCTGATTACAAAATCTCCCGGTTCTTTTGTATACTCAGAAAACATTGTAATTGTCTTGGGAATGCCCAGAGGGAGTCAGCACCAAGGGAAAATGCCTTAATGCTTCAACTTTATTTCAAAAGGCAACAGTGCTGCAGCACTCGGGGTACAGTTTTGTGTATCCTTCTCTTGGCCAAGCGCAGTCGTGGCTTGAGGAGTCCCTGCCCAGCAGCTCTTGCATGTCTTCTTGCCACCCCCCTCCCTTGTGCCGACACAGCTTTGGTTGTGACCACCCTTTGAAGGATAATAGGTGACAGAGCTGGGTTTGAAAACCAAACTAATGGGTTTGGATTTTTTTTCCAATAGTTGTGCCTGTTTTTTAGAAACCGCTGATTTTCCCAATCTCTTTCTCAGCACGTCCGTTCAGCACAGTTCGAGGGGCAACGCTTTGAGTGACGGTGAGGGCAAATGTTGGCAGAAGGCATGTGGAGCTGGAATACCTTAAACTGATGTTACTCTCCAGCTGACATCATCCAACCACAGCCTAAAAAGTGAGGCAAAAAGTGGCGTAAAGAAGGGTTTGATTTTGGCTGCAGTTCTGTGGCATTGTGAACATGCAGCCTGGGAGCCACCAGCATCTGGTTTTCCAAATCTTGGCCGTCCATGAACAGGGCAGCAGCTAATGCTGTTTCCTCACCTCCCCTAAAATAATGGTGCCTTGTGCTCGTGTCCTTTGCTCTCAGATCACAGCAGATGAGCTCATAGTGCAGCTTCGTGCCTTAAACCACTATCACCAACTCCCCCTTGTTCAACAGTTTTCTGTGCTTAAAAGGGAAGTGGAGGCATTTGGGCTTCTTTTTCTCCGATGACTTTTAACAAAGGCTGCACTCCATTGAACTCCGATGTTCTTTGCTCTGTGTTTGGGAAGGTGCTGTAGCTTCATGGAAAACACTGCGGGGGCAGCAGCCGGGGTCCCTGCCCAGGGGAGCAGCCACCGAAGCCACGAGTCTGTGTTTTTTGTTCTGGTGCAAATTGTGTTTTGCTGAAAGAAAAACTGAAGGGAAAGTTGTGCAGCCCTCCCGCGCCCCAAGCTCGCTGGCTGGGAGGGGGCAATCTCCATTTTAAGCAGATCCTGCGACTCACATTGAGAGTGTTAATGATTAACTTGATTCATGCTCAAATGTGGATTTTTTTTTTTTTTAAGCATATTGCATTAGTACTAAAATAAGCCATCAATGCCAGTCCACCCTCTATTCACGGCTAAATATTTAAAGGAGGTTATTTATAGCTTCTTTAATGAATTCTTGGCTAAACAAAATGAAATTATGTCCTAGAAAAGTAGAAGCTATTTTGTAACCAGAACAGTGCAACTGTAAAATATAGTTCCATGAATATGTATTTTAAATAACAAGGGGTTGAGATCCAAGACTACCAGACATGGGTAATTAGAGGGAAAAGGAGAGAAAGAAAGAGAGAGAGAGAGAGAAACCCCTTTAAAAAGATTTATTTAGATATCTTCTGAAATACTTCCCACTTCTAGTTACTTCAACAAAACCAAATGCCCCTTGTCACCATAGATCAGTTTCAAATCAAAATTAATTCTTTGCTTGTTTTCTTTTTTTCCTCCTCCCCTTTTTTCACATCCCTGCTCACAGGGAAAAAGTAGGATAAATGCACCTTGGGTTTTAATGAATTATGGCCTCGGTTCAGGGAAGCATCCTTAGTCAGGAATGCACTTTGGCATGTGCTTATGTCTCAAAGATTTTGCAAAGAAGAATGGATTTAACCACATGCTTAAAACTAAGCACATGAGTGTTTTCCCTAATAGGGAGCCTGAATGTGTCTGTGCCCTTTTTGCAGTATATTTAATTGTCAGAGGGTTTGCAGGCTGGAATGATCCCTCATCTTTGGCCTCTTCACTTGGGCTTTGCCAGTAGATTTTGCTGTGCAGTGCCTACAGCAAGAAGAGATGGCTGTAGGATTTCAGGACAATGTTTGCAAATGCTAAACAAACAAACAAACAAAAAATCAAGCTACCAAAGCAGATAAAAACCTAGATAGAGCAAAAAAATGATCACACGAAGACCCATCTCAGTAAGGAGTTAAAATTTGCCTCTAGAGCGACACTGAAGCCAGCAAGTGGACGCAGATGTCCACCAGCACACAGATGAAGCAAACACTAGGATGAAGTGATGGTGCCCCAAATTTGAGGCACGCAGGGTTCCTGGTAGTAAATTAAGCTGTTTGGATAAGGGTCTTTTTGCCCCCAGTGCTGCAGTTAGATATTTTATTCACTTAAATAATAGTAAGGGTACAGTTTAATTGAATTGTGAAATACCCTCGGAAGTCTTTCCCTGCTGCTGCCACCAGAAGGGCTCCTGGTCTGTGAGGGCTTCAGGCACAGGGCTCAGGAAGGAGGTTTGGTTCTTTCCAGTGTTTTCCAAGAGCATGTCCTCAGCAGGAAGGATGTGGCCCGGCCAGGACGGGAGCAGCTTTGGCAGTCGCTCACCAGGGTGACACAGGAACGCCCGTGCTGGAAGGATCCCTGACCCCAGCCCTGTCCCAGTGTCCCCAGTTCACTGGGGCACAGGTGAGCAGTGTCAGCTGAAAGTGCAGCCAGGCATGAATTTGCAGGCTGGTGGAAATGCAGCAGGAGAAAACAACGGGGGGGAAGACACTGCTGCATGAGATGTGTTTGGTCCTTGTGTTTTTGGAAGGGGTGAGATGGACAAGTGGAGTCCATGCAGTCCACAGCCATGTTCACAAAGAGGCCCCTTGCCCACCTCTGCCTTCATGTGGGATGCTGAGTCTTCTGGCTGGAGGAAGCAACTTTGCATGTATCCACTAAAATCTGCTGATAATCAGCCAAAACGTGAGTGGTGGCAGCAGCCTGTGTGGGTGCTGTACAGCCACGGGGAAGGGCGAATGCAGCCCTGCTCTGCCATGCTGTGTGCCACTGCCCCACACAGCACTTTGCAGGGCCACGATCACATCATGCACTGCAAATTACTGGCTCCACTTCTGTTCCTCATTGGGAGGCAAATTTGACTCTTTAATCTTCTTTAATTGGGCACAGGTAAGCTGGGCCCATAGCTAGGGAAGGGATTGTGTGGTGGGGATGCCTCCCCTCCAGAGTGGAGCAAACGCTGCCTGCAGCAGCTGCAGGAAAGGCTGCAGACGTGGTGCTGTCAGTGCAGCCAGAGCTGGGCTTGAGCTGCAGGCCTGGCTTGGGTCAGCAGAGCCTGGGACGTGTGTTTAGAGGTAAGCTGGGTTTATTTCCCTCTCTCTCCTGTAAGGCTAGTTGCACTTAGCACTTTTAATTGCCCACTTAGAGCATCTAAAGCAGCAGATTTTTTGTATGTTTCAAGAGTGCCTAAACCAGCTGTTTTAGCTGTTCATTTTAACAAAGTGATTTATGTTGCAAAAAATGAGCTGGGATTAAAAGAAATCAGATGTGTGTATTTGGTATGCAATATTTTTGTATTACAAATAGCTCCATTCTAACCCACATTAACCCCATGATATGTGAATTTTGCCAACTCCCGCTGTGTCTTTTAAATCAAATCCAGTAAATCACCCCGAGTGTTCCAATTTCTAAACAAACTCGTCTTCCAAGGGAAGGGCCTTTCACACCGCGCGGCGAGCCGGGCGGCCCGAGACAAATGGCGCATCTTTTGTTGACGGTGGCGCTTAATTGATCCGGAGCGCCCGACGCGAACCGGCCCCGCGCGGCCCGGCCGGAGGGGGCGGCACGATCGGTCCTTTCCCGCGCGGCGGGGCCGGTGGCGCGGGAAAAGGCCGCGCGCCCCTTGCGCGGGTGCGCGCGCGCTGCGCGGGGTCCGGCCGGCGGCCCGTGCAGCGCCCCGCGCTCGCCGGTAGGGGGCAGCGCTGAGCGGGAGCGGGAGCGGAAAGCTGCCAGTCAGCGCTGATAATTTATTATTCATTTCTGTTATAGGTGGGGTGTGCAGACAGTTACAGTAATAATTACCAAGACTAGAGTGTTTCCTAGGCAACGGGGCTTTTTTTTTCTTCATTCATGCTGTTGCGGAGAGTATGCCTGTAAAGCATGACATTGCTGTATTTGGAGGTTTGTTGCCCTCCTGCTGCTCCAGGTTTGAGGTTAGTTACAGCATCATAAGGTGCTCTCAAGCATAAAAAGCTCAGGCTGGGATTAAAGCACGCAAGGCAACACTATCGCTAAGTCTTTCCTTCTACTGTTTCACTTTTAAGTAACAAGGTTATAAAAATGCAAATGCCATCTCGGGGTTGTTAATAACTAATATTGGGAAGAATTCCTGCAAGTTGTAAAACATTTTTTGTAAACAAAACCAAACCAAACCCAGGTGATGTGCTGGCTCCTTATATTTTACGACGATCTCGTGAAAATAATATTTGCAAAAAAAGAGACTTGCAGCTTGATCCAGCCTTCGGGTCTTTAGTGTCATAAATCAATGGGAAGTGCTCCATGCAGCTAATGATAAGGTGGTGTTTGTTGTTTATCCTTCTTTCTGGTAACAGTTTGTGAGGAGGGGGGTGCTGTGTCCTTCCTGAAGGAGCAGGAATAATCCTTGATGTGGTAACGGGGTAACAGAAACCACATCTATTATCAGAGATCTATAAAGGAATCATATTATCCTACATTTTTAGGCTTACTAGAGCGCTCATTTTCAGAAACTTGCATCAAGCATTGTACAGGGATAAAAAGTAGTATTTTTCCATCCCAGCTGTACAAGGCAGAGGGAATTCATGATGCAATCTTGCACCAAGACGGGAATTTTTTACCCGTTAAAATTTTGAAGTAAGAT
This sequence comes from Columba livia, assembly GCF_036013475.1. NCBI lineage: Eukaryota > Metazoa > Chordata > Aves > Columbiformes > Columbidae > Columba > Columba livia. Next base: position 13,876,794 of record NC_088614.1, read on the forward strand.
GCTAAAGCATGATTACATCTAGAAAGATTGTAATCTGCTGGCGATGTGCTCATCTTGGAAGGGTGGGCTGTGCATTAATGGAGTGACCCAGCCTGTTGGTACAGTTTGAGAGAAGCAAAAAATAACACCCCCAAAACCCACAAACAAACAAGACCCTGATACATCACAACACGCCTCACAGCTGCCCTGCATGCAGACAGCTCAGAAAAATTCACCGGCATGTGGTTCACCCATCTCCTGCTACATGTGGGTACTGGTCACCCACCCTGCCCCTGCTTGGGGACAAATCTCAGTTCCAGGCCTTGTTGAGCCTGGGAGCTGGTGAGGAAAGCTGGGGTCAGCGCTGGAGCAGCCCGGTGGCAGTGAGCACTGCGGGTGTCTGCAGCCAGCTTACAAACCCCAAACACTTTTGGGCAGAAATTGCCTTTGGCTGGGTGCGGGGCTGAGCGCTGCGGCACAGGGAGATGCTGCAGGTCCCAGCACCACTGGTGCTGCTCCAGGATCTGGCGTGAGCCCCTCTGCAGCCCCACGAGCAGTGCCTGCCCTAACCCACGGCATCCCTCACTTCCCACCACCACAGCCCATCCCACCCAGCAACCCCCACCTTGGTTCCTGCCAGGGCCAAGTGAGCACCCAGGGGTGCTCCAAGTGATTTGGGCTGCATTGCCAGGGGGTGCCCGGGCGAGCTGTCTGCCACACTTTGGTTCTCATCAATGCAAATCATTTATGGTAATTCCTTCAGATTTGGATTTAAGTTTTAAAGAAAGCTTCAAGTTACCTCAAAATAGCTTAGTAATTATTTTAATAACTTGTGTGAGCAGGAACAATACCCACAGTGTCAATTCTGGCTCACAAAATGTTTTTTTCAACTGTTCTGAGGAAAAAACAGCGAACAGTTCAACAGCTTAAATACAAGCGAGTGGATCTCCGGAGATTAATCTGTCTGGTGTTCCTCAGGTAAAGACTTCTGCACAATTTAACAAAGGAAATAATTTTCCTATTTTTATAATGCATGTCTCTCTGTGGTATAAATTACTAAAACCACGCTGCTTATCCTCAGTAATGTTATAGATGCAGATAATTTACTGTGTATCACGTTATCAGTTCATTAAAGAGATGCAATAAAATCATTATTTACTAAGAAACAGCAACCCTTGCAATATCTTGTCAGAGAAATTGGCTGATGCAAGAGGATCATATTTAAGCCCATATTCACAATAGCCCTTTAAACATTTCATCTGCTTCCCACTTGAGTTGCGTGGAGGGAGCTGAGATTCCCGCAGCCCTTGGCGGAGGCGGCAAAGTTGAGGGCGGCCCGGCTGGCCAATGTGACGGGGCCCGATCTGGCGGTGTCACCCCCAGTGTCACCCCCCGCTCCCCGGGGCACCCCACATCTGATGGGCTCAGCCCTGCTGTGCTGCTCCCGCTGCCGGCTCCCCCAAAAGGTTGCCAAAATATTAGGGGAGGTTTAGGCATTTCCTACCCCATCCCCCTCTTCTCCTCTGCCTAAAGATTACTCTGCATCCTAGACAAAGGAAATATTTAAACTGTTAAATCTGAACAAAGATACAGTCTGCGTATGACTTCTCTGAAGCCCTATAAAAATTCTTTAAAATTGCCTATTCACTCAAATTTACTGAGTGTAGCAAAAATGTCAAAGGCATAAAGTCAGAGAAGATTGAATAAAATAATGCAGAAAGACAGATTAGTCATGCACAGACCCACACAGCCTTTCACAGCACACAATACCACTTTTTATTACCGCTCTATCTTTACAAAGACTATGTTCAATACATAGAGGATGATACATGGTCAGTCATGTAATCTGCCTTTGATTCCAAGACTCATTTATCTGGGCCCTTTTCACAAAGACATTGATGAGAGATTTCAGTGTTTTCAGTGCATTGTTTTATTTATCATATATAATGGCTGGTGGAAAAAAAATAGGAATTATGTCACAGATCCTGCATAAAGGAGTTGTATAAAAGACTCTGTGACAAAGTTTGGTAAAACACGTAACAGCTTGGCTCAGGCACGCTCTTTTTTCCCCAACCCTGTCCCCCTCCTCAAGCACTTTGAATATTGACAGCTGTCAAAAGCCCTGGAGGAGGGATGCTGCCCGCCACCTCTGCCTGTTCTTGCAGCCCTCGTGAAGCTGTCTGGAAATTACCAATTTTTTTCTTTTAAATTTGAGCAATATTTTAATTGTTATTTTTAGCGATCTGGATTTATTATTTATACATTCACCAAAGAAAAGAGTCAGTCACAGTTTTGTATCTTGCAAATTTAATAAAGAACAGCCCTTAAGATAGAATTTCTCAGCCTGCCAGGATTGACAAAAGCCAGCTAATGCAGAAATGTCAACAGCAAACCTCATCAGCAGCCCCACCATGCCTTGCAATCAAGGGAAAGCTATGGCTTTACATAAACAATAATATATAGCTATCTAAATATCTCTGTGTACGTGGAGACACTACCCAAGAGCGGGAGGAGGAAGGCTCGCGGTGCCTGGGCTCGGTGCTGCCGGGTCTCCTCTGTGTGGGTACTGGGTGCTCTCAGGGGAAGGGATGGGGGTGATGCTCATCCCGCAGGATGGGGTCCAAACCCAGCACTTGGATGCACAGTGGTACATCTGGAGTGAGAACGTTGGTGTGCTTGGAGTTGTTCCAAATTTACACCGAGCAAATGTGGCTTCATTGTCCTGTTGAGTCAGAATGTTGTGGGTGCAGAAGATTTGCTTTCTCCCGCATAGCGAGTGATGGGAGGTGGTTGGACCAACCCCTGCCCTCACCCAAAATACAGCCAGGGCTGCCCTGCACAGGCAGTGCTGCTTGAGGGCAGGACTGAGTTTTTATTCTATACAGGAGCATTGGCTGGTGTGCGCTTAAATTGCAGTCTTACTTTCGAAAGGTCTTTCAAAAAGCGTCTCTGTGGCTTATGGCAAAGGGAGGTTTTCCTCTGAAAGAAGGGACCGGGTGAGCTGCAGCGCCTCGGGAAGGTATGCGAGAGCATTCGTACCTGGCGCTGCATGGCTGCGGTGCCCTGAACAGGGCCTGAAATAGGGGCCTGAACTGGGAATTAGCTGTAATTCCAGCAGTTTTAGACCCCAAGCGAGGTCTCTGACGGAGCAGGCAGAACAGCTGATTTTGGACATTATGTAAAGGCACTCTATATCCAGATGCGAGTTCTCCTATAGGGCTGGCAGAGATAAATCACAGAGGTATCCTTGACAAATATAGTAGCTTCCACTCAGGGCATGGTGTTAACCCGCACTTAAGGCTGAGGCACATGATTTAATAGGGAGAGACTTCACGGCTGAAGAAAAATCTCTTGAGGGGAAAAAAGCATCGGCAATGTCAGTGGAGCCGGGATGATTACGCCGGCTCTGGGGAATGAACACCCTAAACCTGCCATGGGGGTGTCCCTTGTGGTCTGGGGACCAGTCCAAAGAAGTGCCTGCTCAACTGGGGCAGGGAGGGTGTCACTGGTGTCCCTGGGACCCTATGGCAGGAGGAGACCAGGATGCGGAGCCGGGCAGCCGGCTCGGTCCCTTTAACCGTGGGGAGTGATGGAGAGCCCAAAGCTGCCGCTCTGCGAGGTCCCTATAATATAGTGCTGTGCAGCTGCAACTTAGATCGTGAGGAAAACAAAATGGGCCGACTGAAATGGAAACTTTTGTTACTTATAATGTTAATGAAACCAGTTTATCAGGCAGCGCAGAGGAAGTGGAATATTTAGTGCCATTTAATGTCTAATCATCAGCATTTCTTTGAATAAATCACATTACATTGTCTAAAACCTGAAAAGACGAAGCTGTAATAATTTTTAATATGTTGTAGTTTCATTAAAGGGACACCCTGTTTGCCATCTAGCCCTATGCATTTTAGGGGAGGTTGTACCCAAAGTGAAAGTGTATTTGGTGGTTTCTGACATGGCTTCACGACACAGTGACTTGGCTTTGGCGCAACCAAACCACAGGGCCACATGCTGGGTGTCCCTGTTTGCTCGCAGGTGGCTGGGTGCAGCGTGGGCGCTGAAAAATCTTGGCCAGGTTGAGGGTTTGAGAAGTGTCCTCAGGTTCTTTGGAGACATATTGTGGTGCCATCAAGGCTTTTTATTTTAGCAGAAATGCTTCCTTTCTAAAGGCTGAATTGCACCCTTCCCATTTTCTCCTGTAGCATCCTGGCATTGTCGTGCTATGGGACGGGGGGGTTTGCATGTCCCACCTGCGAGCCAAAGTGCCTGTCCACCTTTTTAACCCATGAGCATGGCCTCAGCACCTCTCCAGTGGCCAGCTTGCCCTGTTGCCCCCTTTGGTGTCCTGGCTGGCCCCACGTGTCCCCAGCACCCCCTGGGTGCCACCCAGGGCATGGCCACTCGCTGCCATCCAGCCCAGAGCTGGGCACAAGCACTGGGCAGCCCACAAAAGTCTGATTCTTGCCCATCAGTGTCTTGCTCATCGCAACTTTTAAGTGAACTGCAATGAACCTATAAGTCATAATAAAATGAAATGATGACAGTTGTCTTCAAATCCATTGATTAATGGAAATACGGGTAGCTGGACACAGACTATATGGTTATAAATGGTGCTGTCAAAATAAAATAATTATTGTATTAATAAGGAAGCTGCTCGGCATTGGCCCTACTGTACCTCTAAAAATATTTCAGCTCTTGATGTGTTTTGTGTTTCACGATATATCATGTGTTTTCCCGATGTGCGGCTCAGTGGTGTACATTTTAATACAATTACTGTTTAGCAATGTGAGTCCCTCGGATCCTGGTACATGCACTGCAGCTGCAGATGGATTTTTTTATTGACTTAATACTAGTTCTAACTAGATCCTGAAGATTGACTAACTTGGTGGAGCACATAGCACTTTCAAGCAGGAATGAGAAAAAACTAGCATATCTTATTGTACCTGAAACACTCTATGATATGTACTAAATATTATGACTACTGCGAGCCCTGCAATAATTGATTCACCCACACAGCCATTTAGTCTGTGAGCTGTTCGTTTTACAAATTCTACAATCTTTTAGAAATTCTTTCAGTGAAGAAGATTGCTGCCTGGCCTCAGATTCATTATGGTGATTGAATCCTCTTCAATAGAGAACTGTTTAAAGAGAGCACATCCCTGTGTGTCTCACTCAGAGTGAAGGCACATAGGTTAAAAGCTTGTCTGGGTGGCATAATTCACTGCTGCTGTGCCAAACAATCACATCTTATTGTGACCTTCATAAGATACAAAAAGGCAACAGTATGGAGCTAGTCTTTTTCTATTTTTTTTCTTTTTTTTTTTTTTTAAACCACAGCACAATTTTAGCTACCCAACATCTGAAGCTACCAGAATCCCTAATTAAATAACCAATTAATAATGTAGAATAGAAAGAGCTATTTTTTTCAGACACAAAATCATAATTAATCAGAGTACAAAAAGCTGCCTGTCTTTATATCAGGAAAATATAGACTAGGTATTTAAATATTCTAGCACACCTGAACCTTGGCCATCCGTCATTGTTATGACTTAAAACATCTCAGACTAAATTAGGTTTTGTTTGTATAGAGCAGTGAAAGTCAGATGGCTTGAATGACAAAATTAGAACATGCTCAAATCACTGAAACAAAACTGCATAAAAGGAAAGATGTGCAGGAGGAGTATTGCTCGTGTTAAGCTGAAATCCTTCTTTGTGGGATTTTTTTCCTCCACTCCTCAAATTATTGTTTGTAACAATAGAAAGCAAAGAACAGCTCCAGGAGCTCTATCAGCATTCTTTATATACATACCTTTTGGCACATTTATATATTAAAAGAAATAATATTGTTGTGTATAGCTGAAGCATAACCTCTGTTATTTCTCCTTAGTCAAGGAAATGCCATAACAATGGATATTTTTCAAGGAAGAATATCTTTGAAACACAAGACTATAGTCATTTTGTATAGCACACAAAGGCCAGGTTTTCCAGGAATAGAGTTACATCTTTTTTACACTCAAAAGCTAAGGGTTTTTTCCCTTTGGAAGTTTGTGGGACATTTTGGTAAATTTAATCAAATGGATTACAATAAGTACTCCGGAGGGTTTATGTTTGCATGCTTTGTACCTTAACCTCAACTGTCATGCACAGGCAAGCAAAAGTTCTGCTGTTGTGTTTGTGTGTTGATACAGAGAGGAACAGCCCCATGTCCCTAGGCTGGGGACTGTGGTGGCTCCTGGCAGGGCTGGAGACATCCCGCCCAAAAACCTCTGCTGTAAAAACAGACACCACAATATGTAAATTGCTAAGTTTGGGCCAAATGCTGCAGCTCTTAACTGAGCAACCCCTTTGGTGACCTCGGGGGGAGATCTGCTCAATGACAGGCTGCAGTATTTGGCCCTTTGTAATTGTTTCTAGGGTATAATTGATGAGAGACTATTAATGGCTTCCAAGTCTGATAAGTGTTTAACTTCATGGTTTTTGAATATGTCTTGTTATAAGCATGTTGTAGGCCTTTTAAAACCTTCTTTAGGAGGAAATAATTTTAAGATGATGTGAGGCAAATGTCTACGTGACCTTCGTGAGCATGGGCATGTAGATAAAGGCATGCACACCTGTGTAGTCTATACAGTGGATAGAAATCACCATCTTCCCTTAGGCCAGTGCTGTATAGAGCAGGTAATTCTGTCTGTCTTTCTATCATTCAAAATCTTACCACAAAGGACCTCTGTCCACATAAAATTTGTTATTATCCTAGTAATAAATAATTTTTGGTGACAGTTATAGTATAAGACTTTGTGCAGCATTTTTTTTTTTTATTGATAAAACAGCTATGAATCAACATACATGAACGTAATAAAAATGTACAAAATATAGGTATCATAGTTCAGACTTTGTCAATAGGGTATTACATTGATCTGTTCTCTTTGGTGTTATTTGCAGAGCTGCACTGAGCGTTTCACCAGAGATGCAAACTTTTGTTAAATTGCCTTAAAAAAAATAGTAGCATTAGTTGGTTTTCTGAAGCCCAGATGACTCGTGTCCTGTTTTCTGGAGTTGTGGGTCTCTATGATAGACTCATATAAACAATACAAAAATGATGTCTCAAGGCTGTTTTACATCATCTAACTTGCACATATAGCAGAGAATGGCAGAGAAGGTGATGGAGGCATCAGATATGGGACAGCCTTAGATGAGCAAAACCCCATTAAATAAAGTAATCAGTAATTAATTTTTAAAAAAAAAAAAGTGCTTCATGTAACCTTTTTATTGTCTGGGTGTATGAAAGAGTATGAGGAAGGTGGCCCTTGCAGGAATGGTCTGTAGAGACGTGGCTGTGGTTGCACAGTGATGTAGAGCTGTGGCCAGGCCCTCGAGGCTGGTGAGCTGATCTGCCAGATGCAAAGCTTGGGACATGGCTTTGAAGAAATAATAACCAAAGCAGCAATTGCAAAATGGTCTAAAATTCTGCATAGCTTTACCAAGTGTAGATTACACCAGACAAACCTCATATCTTGCTTTGATAAGATCATTGATTTTCTAGATAAAAGAAATGAACTAGATCTCATCGCTCATAGTAAAGTATGTGATACAGTGCCACGTGGGAAATTATTAAGACACAATAACTACCCAAACAGCAATACAGGGGAGGGAGATGGGGCTGGTCACTCTGGGAGATGAAGTACCGGTCTAGGGAGAAGTCAGCGGTTGCTTCTTGGGATCAGTCTCCAAACTGATCTTGAGGACAAGACATGCTAATGAAATTTGCTCATCAAGCAAAACTGTGAGGCTTCCTTAATACTGAGGATACTCGTCGTAGCATATGGGGAGAAGGGGGCACTTTTGAGGAGCAGATGGCTGGCAAGAGCTGCTCTGCACTACTGCTGTGGGAGGGAGGGAAGTCCTGGAGCTGAGCCACCCATCTCTGGTGGTGCATGGAGAAGACCTGGTGGAGTTCATGGCCATGTGGGATTTTAAAGCTGATAAGGGTAATGGCTGTCTTAAACTTTTACCTGTGAAATACTTGGAGAATATCTTACCCAGTGGAGTTTCCTGATGCCATTCAGGTCTACTTTTCAGTTTGATAATTCTCTAATATCTCATCGAGTAAACAGTTGCTCTGATCTTCCATTACTTACGTGCAGAAGTAGTCAATGATAACAGTACAGGACGCTTGATGCATGAAGTAGTTAAGTGAAATTATGGAGGGAGCCACCCGCCCCTTTTCTGAAGTCTTGATGTTTTCTCTACAGAGAAACAAAGAGCTGTCACTCACTCCAGCACAGGGAGCGCAGGACGAGAAAGCCCAACTGTGGTTAAATAAATAAATACAAATATATATGCATGCACAGTCCCTATGTGCAGGTACTTTGAGGGACCCCTGGTGCAGACACCTCTCCTGCTCCCTCCTGTCCTTCATGGCATGGTGTCCACAGCCCATGACACCGGCATGAAGCACGTGAGCAGCTGGGCACACTTGCCTGCAGGGGTGTCTGTGGCCCCCCCAGCTCCTCCGCACACCCTGTGTGCCCTATCCCCAGTGGGGACTGACCCCCACTCACACCCCATGAGGGTGCAGCAGCAGCAGGAACCAGGCTCTGGGGGTGCAGAAAAGAAATAATTTGGTTTCTAAATTGGGATTTGACACGACTGTAGCCGAGCTGCAAAAACTCTCAGGCCAAAAACCACAGAAATTGGGCATGTTGCTGAGCAGAGCCCATGGAGAATAGGAAGACGGTATATAAATAATTACTTTCTGTGGCTTTGGTGCCTTGGTCTTATACTGCAAGTATTTGTGTGTTAAAAACAGTAAGAACAAGACATCTGAAAATTAGGATTCTATGTCAAACTGTCAATACCCACAAGCATGCAGCCTTTCATTAAAATCTGTTTGACATTTTTGTTATGCAGAGAGAGCCAAAAAGATGCCAAAAGGATGTGATATTTGTGATCACATCCTCCTGCTAATACAAGACACCGCAAAGACGATTGTATAAAAACATTCCTTGCACAAGGCTGAGCAGTTAAAAAAATAAATAAATAAAGAGACTTAAGTGAAACAAGACAGTTATGTGTATTGCGGGAATTCGGGATGTGCTGCTTGGGTGAAGCAACGGCAAGAAGTCTTTTTGACTCTCTTATTTAACTGAAATGCTAAGCCATCTAGTAATTTCAACTTTCCATGGAGGTCTTCCACCCCCAAAATGTGCAAAATTAAATCATTTTGGGAAAATCATGTAATGATCATGTCATGTGACCTGGGCAGCAGAGATATTATTTTGTCACAACGATGTGAGTAAATTATCTTACTGGCAACTTGCTTAAAGGTCATGGAGATCATCTGATGCATGAGATGGAAATTTCTCATGCCAAAACAATATTGACAGCTTATCAAGCAGGGAGGAAAGTGCAGTGATATAATAGAATGTAAGGTAAGATAACACTTGCTACTGATGGTAGAAAATATGACATGGCATTTCAATTTTAAGGTTATAGGCAGAATGATATGCTATAGATGCTTGGAGGCATAACAGAGCAACTTGCCTGCAGAAAGGCTAAAATGAATGTAGTATTGTAGCTTAACAAATAGATATATAATATATGTTGGATATTAAATATAATGCATGAAGAAAGGGATATAAACAGTAGTACCAAAGAGGGAAGGACAAAGGCCTGCACCCACCTGGATGGATTCTCCTTGTAGTTGCTGCTGGGTCAGTGAAGTTGCTCTGACCGGACTCGGAGGATTTGTGTGGTGTTGCTCTCTCTCTCTTCGTTAATGTTTTGGTATTTGTAGGTGCCCTGTTGCTTTCCTTTAATTGTACTCCCTGACCACACACATCTTTCCATTTTACAGCTGTAATACGGTTCAGAAACTGAAACGCCAGAAATCTAAATGGTATTTATAGATATTTTTTTATATGTAATTACTATATATATATATATATCTTTATATATATAGTATTTGGGCTAGGATGAGGATATTTCAGGGTATGACATTTTGCATCCATGAATGGGCAACACAATCCTGTTGATGTATTTTTGTTTGTTTGTTTGGGTTTTTTTTCTCAGCTTTTCTTAATCCAAATGAAAGAGAGACACTATTTATTTCTTTTCTGCTTTCATCAGTGGCAGAAAACTAATTTGCCCCTCCCAAGGAGAGCCCCTTCTTATGTTTGTGCATGGCACTCACAGTCAGGCTCCCACTAACATCACACTTTTTGGCATGAGGGTTTCTAAGGGCTCCAGCCTCAGCCCCTGCCATCTGCCCATGGCTCATCGGTTCCTGGCACTCACTTCCATGGGCCCCTTTAGATGCAAGGAAATTATCTTGGTGCTACACTGGAAAGATGTGCTGGGTCTGCACTGAAAGGCAGCGGTTGTGGCTGTACCTGCACAGGTAGCTGTAAATGAGCTATAAAAATATTTGCCATCCATTATATTGTCTTCAGGGAGAATTAACATGATCAACAAAATCAACAGGACTGGTATTCCTGCAGTGGCTGTTCAGAAAGGGTTAGTTTGGTTGGCAGAGTTTTACCATTCTTGAGTTTGGCTTTAAGTTTTGGGCTCCAGCATGGCTGGGGATGGGAAGAGGAGCTGCTAGACTTTTGCAGTGGAAGATAAAGAAATACAGGGCTCAGAGAAAATGTACTCGCCTCTTCAGGATCAAATGAGATCTGAATAAAAGCTGGTTTATTTTGGCTTTGGGATTTTCAGATCCATCTCAATGTACAGTCGGTTTCCCAGTGAACAAAAAGCCCATGTGCTTGGTTTCCATTTTTTTTACAAGACTTACACAGCTCCATATTCTGTCAAGCACGTTTGTATCCCCGCAGAAGGACTGTATGAAGGTGGTCTGTGCTGAAATCCTCGTTGAAGCCTTGGACCGGGGCAGCTGTTCTTACAGGTTTCCAGTATTGCATCTTCAAGAGTCAACTTGCTAGGAGCAATGCACTCATTTGTGTAAGGAAAAAGATCCCTTAATGTGCTATTAAATTAAACAATGTCACTGCTATTGCAGTAGAGCTGAGCGAATAATCCATAATGAATAATTTATTCAACAAATTTAGCTGCTTTCTCTGCTCACAGACTATCTGGAGACAGATCACAATTCCCTCCAATTTACTTATTATTTGAAATTACTGATGGATAGCTTTGTAATTAAAAAAACAACTCTGTGTCTTGATCACAAACAACTTAGGGTGTCTGATCTTCGTTAGTCAAGGTATGTGGGTTGGTTGTGATGGGTCAGATAAATCACATGATATTGTTACTGCCTGCTCATTGGAGAAGCTGACAAGCATGTCTGGCATGAAAACACAAAAAATTCCATCTCTACATGCAATTTTGAAATTTGTCTTGTGCAAACATTTGCCCAGTAAAACTTGATTGCTCAAAAGTGTGCAGAAAGCAAATCCCAGGAGGAAATCAGTGTGGCTGCAGTAAATTCATTTAAAAATATGAATGAATACTTGCTGACTTTTTTTTTTTTTTTGAAAGCTGCAGCCCAGTCCTGCAAGACAGCATCCAGCATCCACCAAATGCACCAAAAATGCATTTCATTTGTCGAAGATTATTTGGTTGTTTTTCCATATTTTCCTTCCAGAAAAAAACAGTGAGTAGGAATCTCTGCTCTTGGTATTACAGGAACATTAACTTAAACTCATGATAAACTGCACAGGTAGCATCTTAAAACTGATTATCTTGGAAGGATATTTCAAAATCTTCCTGTTCTGATGGCTAGAGGGATTCTTCTGTTGCAAATCCCCCATATACCCATGGCCACGATTTATTCGCTGGTTGCTAAGCCTCCATCTGCCAGTCCTGTAAACATCGCTGAGGGATGCATGGATATCCACTTCCCTGCCCTGGGTCCTCTCCATGCTGCCCAGGAAGCAGAGTTGGTTGCAACTGCTCTTTCCAAAACCCTCATTAAAAGTCATCTGCAATGCCTTGCGCTTCCCATCTTCTTTGTAGGTTTCTCATTCTCCATCACTACCTTGCTCAGATGGGGAGGACCTCCCTGCCCTGCCCTCACTGCAGCATCAGCCAGGCAGCCTTTCTCCTCCTTCTTCTCTTCCTCCTTCTTCTCTTCCTCCTCCTGCTTCTCTTCCTCCTCCTTCTTCTCATCCTCCTCCTTCTTCTCTTCCTCCTCCTTCTTCTCTTCCTCCTCCTTCTTCTCTTCCTCCTCCTTCTTCTCCTCATCCTCCTTCTTCTTTTCCTCCTTCTTCTCTTCCTTCTCCTTCTTTTTAGTCCTCTGACCCTCTCCCCTAGCACTGAGGTTAGACTTGGAGGCCCCCAGCCCTAATCCAGCCTTTGAAGCTGATTGAGACTGAAGGGACATGGTTTTTTTTTCTATCTAATTTCTGATGTTAAGAAAAACAACAAAAAGTAGGGAATGTCTTTGTAGAGGTATATGTAAGCCTCTCAAAAATGAGGTCTAAAGGTTGTGTTTGTACATGAGGGAATGGGCTGATTAATTGATCTTCTCTGAGTCCCATCTCAATACTTTTCCCAATGGAGGAGATGTCTTTGTTTTTGTGAGTTCAACAGGGTTAGGTCACAAAGATATTTTCCCCATCTTTTGAAATATTATACATGTTGGTATCATCTTGAAGTAGGAAAGTTCACATGGCAGCTTTTGTGTTTCCATTCTAGGAGCCAAGCATGAATAACAATTAATAGCGCACCATAGCTGTTTCAGGTCTTCGCACCCTATTAAAGCAGAGAGCAACTTCAGGGAGAAATATAGCTCATTGGCTGGGAGAGTAGTGCTTAGTGATGACAAACACCACTTCAAACTGAAATGTGGTGAGATGGGTGTGGGAATGCTTTCCTTTATCTTGTTGAATATCTGATACTTACAAGGAAGAATGGGCCTGTTCAGCAGGGACCTCAGGAGTGAGCGGTGCTGCCTGCTCTGGACTCTGGATCTAATGGTTGCCCAGTAGGTACCTGTCCCCAGGGTCCTGGACACTGGCCACCATGCACTCACTTGTCACTTTTGCATTCATTCGGCTGGCAGAGATGGTTTCACAACACAACTTTGAAATATCAAGGCTTGAGGATTTTTATTTTAAATTTGCAAAAACAGCATCACCATCAAGAAGACAAGGAGAAAACAGGTAGTTCATGGAGGTGAGCAGCACTTACACCCCATGTTTACACCTCCTCCGGTGCCTCCCAGTGCCCAGAGCTTTGCTCCAGGTCGAGAAGGACAGGCAGGGCACGTGGACCACTGAGATCTCAATGCAGCATAAGACAGCCAACAAGAAAAGAGAGGAATGTGAACGTCCCTCCTGGAAATCCTCATGTTACAGGCATTGTTTTTTGCTGGCCCCCTGTTTTGCTCTCTTTCCCCATGCCTCACGCCCAGGTAGGGCTATTTTCTATGCTTGGAACAGATCCCAAAGCCGCAAGGAAAAAAAAAGAATGGCTCTTGTTTATTTTTGCAAAGTTTTAACTGGGTCTTCGAGGAATGAAACCTTGTTAAAAGTATTTTATTGTAGGTCATCCAGAGTTTGAGAAGCTGAGGAAGAAAAGGGGCAGAGATGGTGTTTCCCCATCGGCAGGTCGGTGGCTGGTGCCGCACTGCCCGCTTGGCTGTGGGAGCAGCCAGTGCACAAAGCCAGCGGGTGAGAAGAGCAATAGGAAAAACTCCTTCGGGCAAATGAGGATATGAACTGAGGACATTTTATTTTATTATTTTTTTTTTCATAGAAAGTAGCATTAGTTAATTTTATCCCCTATCCTCAATTGCTTATAAACACAAAATGAAAGCAGCATAATTCTTTAAAGCCCATTGCAGGCTTTTTTAAAATGACCTCTTCACCTGTAATTACAAATAAAAGATTATTGAGCCAAATGGGATGTATTAGTAAGAACATCAGTGATATAATTTTGATCCTAGTGTATAAAATAGTTGGTAAAATTCATTTAGCAACCTTTAAATCACCAGCTCCTGTGTTATTTATTTCTGAAAGCATAACTCATACAGCTTCTCCTCCGTTGCATTCCCACAGCATGTATTTATCTCACCTTCTCCCTTGAAACCTATGTAAAAAATAGATCTTGCATTGTCAACTCTCTTTTCCTCTTCATCTCTTGAGCCTGTGCTCTGTGTACAAGCCACTGAACCTCTGCCTCTGTGGCATGCTCATGGTGGTGAGATGGGAACCGGCAGGTAGGAAGCCAATAACGCCAGTCAAAATTAGGATAATTATTTTCACATCAGAAGTCTGGAAGTTAAGCTGCCTAGTCCATATTTAGGAAATCAAACAGAGCAGTAGAAGTCCAATGCAGAGTGCAGTTTAGCATTTGAGCATGTCTGTGATACAGCTTTTAAAAATGCCAAGAGTTGGAGAAAGTCCTGCAAGTCAGGAGTGTCAGCGAGAGATGATCGAGATCTGCCTTACTTCTGCCAGGCCACAGACGAGCTTTGTGTCTGCTGATGCTCTTAAATCAGTAGATTTTAGGAGACAACAGTATGGTCCATTAACAAATACAATCAACATCGTCTCTGCTGGACCAAGAGCACAGGATATTCTTGCTGCAATATGGTTGCTTTGAACGTGCTATTCCCTTTAAATCAGTGGAACATCAGGAGGTACCATGTTGGATCAGCTGTGCAGGAGGTGGACATCTGCCAGACATAACCATTATCAATCATCACCCAAGTATTTACATCAATCATTGTACAAACATTTATGTCTGGAGCCCTTCTTCTGGCCACAGTATAGATTTAGAAAGAAGCACACACGTAATGCAGACAGGATCCTAATCCCTCCTTTGCCCTGTTTGTAGAAAATTCACTTCCCTCTTCCCTCTTCTCCCCTGAGCTGACCTCCGATTTGTTTTCTATTTAAAAAACTAAGGCCATATGGCAGATATGTTCAGCCCTCAAATTCTTTTGACCTTTGAATAGTTGTAGTCTACATTTAAATAATGAAAAAACTTCTTTTTTTCTTTTCTTTTCTTTGTTTTTTTTTTTTTTTCCATTTTGGATACTTTTAAATGAGATATAATATTTCCATACATTTTATTCCTGGCCACATCTGTGAATCTAATATTGACCTGGAGTTATCTGTGATAGAGAAGTTATTAATTTTGACAGATATAAGGGAGAAGCTAATATCCTCCTTTTACAAACACCTAATATTAATCTCTAGTGATGTAAACGAGAACTCCAGAATGGCTTGGGGTGGTGCTGGAAATGATATGAGATCAAAATTTGATAACGAAAAAGGGAAAGATTCATTTTAGAAAATTGATAAAATGGATAAAATATTGTATTTCCTATGAAATAAGTGTAGGAAGCACAATTTAGATTTAGCATCCATTATTCTTCTGTAGGTGGTATATACACAACGGAAATGTTGAGGACCAGATTTTATTCTGATTTATATATCCATAATTCTGTTGACTCAGAATAGCATCTGTCCCATGGCTTTGACTCAAAAAACATGTAAGAACACTGGAACTGGTTTTATGGCACAGGGGTGTTTACAAGGGGTCACATGGAAAAGCCGAGGGGTGAAGGGTACAAGCTACTCCTGGAGAGATTCCAAGGGAAATTTTTCATGACGAGAATCATCAGGCATTGGAATAATCTCCCCAGTGAAGAGAATTCCACAATGTTGAACACTTAAGATTCAGATGGACAGTGTGCTGGGCCATCTTGTCTAGACCGTGCCTTTGCCAAGAAAGGCTGGATCAGATGATCCTTGTGGTCCCTTCCAACCTGGTATTATATGATTCTATGATGTACGCAACCTGGTTTGACCACATGGTTGTGGCTGTTAATGTCACAACAGCAAAACTGCTGTGACATGGTTGCCTTTGATAGCTGGAGACTTTAATCTATGGCCCTCAAGATCTGTTACAGTCATGCTCCCAAAGCCTACTGCTTCTCTGTGATGTTTTCTCCCCTAGCAAACTTTTCCTGTGTTTTTGCACTCCAGTCAAATGGCTTCGTGACCCACCAGGGAGTATTTCTCAGTGTACTGGAAGGAGAATCTTCAGCCCTGAATAGCTGGAGATCTGGCTTCAGAGTCTCCCTCTGGAGAAGTTTTTGGCCTTTGTTTGGGATAAAATTCCAGTGTTTTATGATACACGGGATACTTCTTTTCCCCCCAGCAATTTACTGGGTTATCCTGGGGAAACTGCCAAGTCTGGAGATTCTGCAAGTGTTTGGAAGGTTTTTACTTTACGGCAGAGAGACAGTTTGATGGCCTGGTTCAAAAGGAGCTAAGATTCACACAGCTGGACTGTTTATTTTGGTTGAATTTTTTTGTTAAGCTAGAAGCAAAAGAAGGCTGTCCAGTTAATTGCATTCAGACCTTTTGCCATCCTCTTCTTTTTATACCTCAGCAGCATTCAGACCCTGTCCCTATGGATCATACCATGCAATTGATAGAAGTCCACCCATTTCTGGGAGTGCCATGCAGGTTTTGTGGCGGTCCCACTATGAAGGGTGCACAGAAGTTTTAGAGGCAAAAGCCTGTTTTACTTACAAATGGGGTGCTGTGTTCCTGTGTCCCCATTAATCCGTCACGGCGCTGAGGAGCCTGTGATGAAGGGAAATAGGGCAAGTGTGATTAATGTATATTTTATTGCAGGGACAGGGACCTGTGTGGGAGAGCTCCTCTTTAGTCACACAGCTCTTCGCTGTTGTGTTGCCTTACTGTGTTTGCTATATGTATTTATTGCCAAGCTTATCTCAGCATTATGTGTTTGATATCGAGGCTGTCGAGAAAATAACTAATGGCACCGAAAAGCCTGTCTATCCTTCAGACCAAAGCGGAAAGTTATCTCATCCGTGATGGCTGACAGCACGTGGAGGATGGCACAAAGCCTCCCTCCTTGGAGAGACATCCTCAGCAGCAGCAGAGATTGAACTGAACTGCTGGTAGAGGGAGATGCTAGAGGAGCATAGTCTATGAAGAGAGGCACAGCCTGGGGACAGTCTGCACCTTGGTCATTTCGGATGTGTTTTTACACCTAGAGATGCTGTTTGGGGATGGGAAAGCTCAGAGACTGCAGTAGTGCAGGACAGTCCCAACAGCTGCGGGCTGCACAGGAGCAGTGGGGAGAGCAGCCCCGTACCAGGGGGCAATTTGAAGCTTGGATTAGTGTATTTTATTAGTTGGGAAGTCAACTCGGGCTTGTGCTTTTCATGGAGTTTTCTGTCCCTTTTTGTTGCAGTCACTTCTGAGCTGACTCCTAACCAACCCATCTCTGCCCATACCCAGGTTCCCATGGGTGATGATCTGCACCCTGCAAACTTCTTCCCCCAGGCTGCTGGATCCCGGCTGTGGCCTCACTCAGCATCCTCTGTGCCACTGGCATGGAGGGTCCTGTGTCACACCTGGGTGCAGCATGGGTGTCTCTGAGCTTCTCCAAGTAGGCTCAGAGGATTTCTACCTATTTTTGCACTGTTATCACTGTTATAGAAAGCAACAGGTGATATCACTAAACAGCTCCGTGCAGACACTTTATCATCCACTGCAAAGATAAAATGATTTGCCAGCCAACCTAGGGGCAGTTATGATACCATAGGCTAAGACCTAAAAACAAAGTGACTTCAAAGCCAAAGGCCTCTAGATAACACTGTCCTGGCTTTGCCATCAGTCTTGTTCCCCTCCTGAAAAAAAGGAGATGATAAACAATCATCAGATATCACTGCCTGAATCTTAAGTGTCTTTTATAACCCTTAATATAAAACCAAATATGTTCTCCTTTAGAAAATGAAGCAGATCCCGATTAATTATGTATAGCTCTCCTGCTTTCACACAAAGAATAGCAACATTCAAACAAGCGCTTTGGTCTTCTTATCACCTGTTAGATTACAGGCATCTCCCAGCTCTCTAATGATCATTTGAGTTTTGGTGCTGTTATTTTCTTTTAACTATGCATCGGGTTCTTTCTCTTTCTTAGCATTTTTGATAAAAATAGTATAGTAGAGAAGAGACAGATGTCCCTTTGGTGATTTTAATACGTTCTTCGCTGCCCTAAAATGTCTGAAAGAATTGGCTTATGTAGCATGAGCTCTGTTCTTGATTTCATGAATGCTGAAGACAGAGAAGAAGACAGAGAGATGTTCACTGCAGATATGGGCTGACCCATCAAAACTGATCGATGGCAAAACAGAGATGTAACCCAACAAATCAGTGGAATCTATATAATGACTTTACTGCTTAGAAGATCACAGCAACCCAAGACCTTCATGAAATCCTCAGCTTTATTTCAAGCGATTTTGTCTTGCATTGTGTTTGTTCAGAGTTAACCTTGAATATTTCTCTTACTCGTAGCTTTGGGAATGTTTGTCCTGTGGAAGACTAGGCTAGAATGGAGACCCACAAATACAATTTCATGTTTTGGTGACCTTTGTGAGTTCTACCTGCTTTATTGTCAGAAGGATGACTAAGAAGTCTCCAACATACAGTGTCATCAGCATTATGATCTGAGAAACAACACCTACAGAATCTATTATTCATTAAGTGTAACCAATATATAATTTAAAACAGTGGGTTTTGTCAAATAATGTTAGGTCAGCATAATTTTCTGCCTATTACTAATATCTATAACATCTTTGCCTTAGTCAGCTCTATTTAAATATGCAATCATTTACAGCTTTTGACTATATGTGTGCACGCTCCCAATTTCCAATATTCAACTACTACAAATTTTATGCTGACATCAATAGCAAACTATTAAAGACAGTATTTCATTATTGGTTTTTCATCCCAAAAGTTATTTACAATTATATACTAAGCACTAATATTAAAGGAAACCATTTAAATGAGGTGCTATCTGCTTTAACAATATGTCTGTCACAGAATGAGATTGTGTTTAAAGATTTTATCAAGAAATGGTTGTTTGCTGAGGTTATGTTTTGTCCATGAAATATGCATTTCATATCTCTTTCATTTCATTAACATAATTTAATTTGTGCTTTGCATTTTGTGCATAATACATATTTGATTTACAAAACAAATATTTCCATTAGAAAATGAATTTCATGCAGGCAAAAAAGCAGAACCAAATGATGTATTGAAGGAAAATAAGAAGAAATGAAATGCATTTTCTCAGTCTATTAAAAAATCTATGGCATTGACAGAAAGTGCACTTAGTGCTACATTTAAAAAATAGCACATATGTCAATGTATTAACAAATAGAATTGGAAATACAAATATTTCCCTATATCAAGCCAAGAATCTCTTTATTTTAATTGAGTTGATTTAAAAGCCCAACTACAATTTAATTTTTATTTCATGATGTGGTACACTGCCTGGTGCCATTACATCCATGTAGAACTGGCAGTCAATATACAAAGATATTCTACCTTTTAAAAACTTTCTATTGACACCAGCAATAAATAATTTAATGGGCTGAAAATATGAAATCATTAATTTGCTGATTGTCTTCGAATATTGGGTAGCAGGGTAGGTGTACAGATAGGCGAGCAAACTAATGAATAGTGTTTGTGAGACTGTCATGAGAGGACCCCAGTAAATAATGCCACAGATGAAATGAAATGCCATTTAAACTTGCTCAGTTTAATCTCCAGATGTAAGGGGACAAAGAAAAGGATCATGCCCAAAATGCCCCATTTTCTCCCTGGCAAGAAAACCCACAAAACTGAGTGTGGAGAGGGTAAACATCTGACTCTTCCGGAGTCTGAAATGTGCATGTTTCCTTCTGTCCAGCCCAGCTATGGAAATATTGCAGGTCCCCATGCGAGCAGGGGGCTGAGCGGTGTGCTGGGGACGTGGCAGTGCACTGGGGAGCTGGGCACCTGCTGTTCCATGGGGTCTGCTGCCCTCCTCCTTTAGTGATGTGACAGAACCTGGGCACTAAAGCCCTCATCCTGCCAGGAGAGAAAACACAGAGGAACCCAAAACATTAAGAAAGCATCTTAAAATGGCTGTCCCTGTCACACAGAGGCGTATGTTTTTTCTGTCTCGCTACCTGTATTCTGCTGACAATCTTTCGTCATCACACAGGAGGGCAGGATTTGGCCTCAGGCCCACCATTCACCCAAAACATGTGGGTCAAATTCTGCCCGCAGTTGTAGTCATGCCACTCCAGTGATCTTGCTGGTATAATTGGGAACAGAAGTGGGCTTGTGAAAGATGAAGCAGATGGGCTCAGGGCAGAGATGAGCACAACTTTCAGACCCAGCTCTGCAGCACCACCAGCATCGCTGGCTGCAGCAATGTGTCCGGGGCAGGACTCAGGCAATATGGAAATTAACTTAAATTAGTGGAATATTTTAAAGATAATAATAGATGTCGAGTTGCATCTTTTAGTTGCTTTGGAGCTTTGTGCTTTAAGCTTTTTTCTACACAAGGATTAGAAGCTTGCTTTTAAAAAATGGGAGGGGTTGGGAACTGGGATTCTTGCAGTCTCAGGAGTCCAGAGGCAGCAGCTTAAAGAAAAACACCAAATGTTGCAAGGCGGGTAAAACCGAAAAATACTGCATTATTCTGCCTTGGAGAATAAGTTTAATTCTACCAGAAACTCTAGACAACAAAGTAAGGAGAGACAAATGAAGAATAACTCCCCCCTTTAAAACTAAGATACATTTGGGGAGGTTAGACTGTAAATACATTAGCTTAGCTGGAATTTTGCCAGGACTTTGGGACTAATATCCATACTCTTATGAAAAGTGCTTGGGATAATGACTACAGGTATCTGAGGCCTCGGTGCTGTATCCAAGGCTAATTGAATTGAGTAGGCGTGCATACTTGAGAAAAACCAAAGGGAGGTTAGGTGGGAAAAGAGAAAAAGGTGAAAAAGAAAGCAAAGAAGCGGAGCTGCAATATTCTGATAATTAACCAAAAATGAAGGCTCCGTGTCCATCCTGCCAAATCATGCCATGCTGAAAGCACAGTGATGGGGCGGTTGCTCTCTCCCTGCTGCTGCCCATGGTTACCAATGGCACTTCTTGCGGCTCGCTTTCATCTTCTGAGTACCAGCCAAGGCAGGTCTGTCTCAATGAGCTCTTGTTACAAGAGCTATGCTCTCCAGCGCCTGCTTGGCCCAAGGCTCCTTCTGCAATGTCACAGCATGTCTCACATCCTGCATATCTCACAACCAGGTCTGGAGTCAGGGCAAGCCCATGTGCCATGTGCCACGTCGATGGCTTGATGTGATCTCCCATGGCTGCTGCCCGCTTGTTGCAGTCAAAATAGTAACTCTGCAGAACATCCCTCAAAGGGACCTGGTCATCAGAAGAAAACAGAGTGGTCCCTTTGCCTCCCTGAGGGGCACAGGGCTGCAGTGCAGGAGGAAGGCTGGAGTCTGGCTCACCTTCGCGTTGCCTCTCATGGAGGTTTCACGGGTCTCTGTAGTGTTTTTTCTGAACACAAATTATCTAGAGTGAGAACACGTTTTCATCTGTTGTGTGGAACTCCTTGTATGTTTTTGGGATGTGGTTTTCCCCAGCAAGGGCACCTGCAGGCGGGCACAGCAGTGCTGCTGCCAAGCAGCCCCCATCCGAGTGGTGGTTCAGCTCCTTGTGCCTATTGACTGCTCATTGAGATGTATGCACTATAAATCCTCTAAAGTGAACCACAAAGTCATGTCTTCAGCCAAACCTTCGAAGAAATGAATAACGTGAGCCTGGTGATTAGCTCTAGGATTAATGAGATGCACCACCTACATTCATAAGATATAACGAGAAAAAATACCCAGTAACATTTAAACATCACACCTCCTTTCCTGACAATATCGGTGTGTCAGAGTTGGGATAAAACTGTTTTGAATAAAAAATAAAGTATGTCTAAAATATTAAAAGAAAAAAGCTTAGTGCCTGCACACACAAAAGCAATGATCTAAGGGAAATCACCAGTTGCTGTTCTGTGAGGTATAAAAATAAACCCTTGTCTCCTTTACTTTTACATCCACTGACAAGTGACTATATTAGCATTAAGTGAAAAAGCAGATGAAAAGTAATGTCTTTTATTTAGCTCCTACCTGAAACATATTTAAGTTTTCTGCAGCAAGTGAGATTGTGCACAGGGGTTTGAAATCATGTAATAAGACACTGTGTGACATTATCTGCCCACCGAGCAGTCACTCCAATAAGTAACATTGGCACTAAATCTTGGAAGGGAAGTTAACACAAATAACTTCACACTTCCCCCCCTTTATTTTTCAACCTTGTCAGTGTGTCTGTCTACATAAGATTTTGTACTCGTTCTCCAAAGAAACCTGTTAGGATACCTGTCCATCAAGTAGTCTAACGTACTTGTCTCATTTTTAATATGCCAAAAATGTTGAGCCATGTATTGTTTCTAAATGAAGCACATGTGTGCTGCAGAGTAGAAACAGAAATGTGCTGATACAGGAAACTCTACTTGTTTGTTAGCAGTGATATTGGAAAAAATCCATCTCTCCTAGCAGGACAATCTCATCATATTAAAAGTTATGGATTTCTTGCTTAAGCATTCTACACTAGCTGCGGAGCTGTATAAACTTGCTTCTGCTTATCAAGCGAGCCAACAATACACAAAAAGAAAATTTAACATCTTTTAACATTTCTGCCTTCATATGGGAGTTCTCCTGAAATGAGTTCTTCAATTATCCTGATGGATCTGTTTAGTGAGTTGGTACTGTTTCCTGGCTTATAAAAGCCACTGCATTACTATGCAATACTGTGTATGTGGTATTGAAATGAGATCAACATCATTGCTTTACTACATTTTAAGCAGAAGTTAGCACACGTTATAAAAAATCATAAAGACTGGAGTTAGATATTCTAGTAAAGTCTTCTAGAACCTATACTGTTTTTGTTGGCAAATAATTAGAGGTGTGTGAAAAATGAACTGTTGGTGTCTTCTTAAATAACTAATGAGTATTAATCAATATTGACCAATGATTAACAGAGGATATGTTTTATTTTCCCTTGCCTTGGATAACAAAGGAAATGTGATTTATAAAAGATGATAAACATACTGAAGTAAAATTATTAATTTCAAAATAAAGTTGCGACATTACTCCTGTGTGTAGGAGATAATATATAGCCCTATATGGGAAATTCAGTTCAGAAAAAAATCATTCACTACATTTGACATTAACTGCATATGACATTCAAGAGTGTTTCAGAGTATCATTTATTGGATTGACTGTGTTGTACGAGTATGCAAAATATTTACATCTCCAGTTCTCCAAATTATTAAGATGCTGAGAATTGCCTGTGAAAGGAAATTTTAACAAACCAGTTTGTAGGTGCTCCCTCTGAACCCAATATCCTCAGCTCTGTGTGTGTGCATTTGCATGTGTGTGTGCATGCACAGATTTTTTAGTCCTTACACTGTAAAAAACTTTGGAATTGTTTGACCCTGTAAACACAAAATTCATGTGTCTCACCCTGGGACAAATGCATTCTTTTTAAAAGCAGCATATGGGCAGCCTTGGACTGATGTTAGTTTATTGTCACTGCTTGATAACGTTTAATGGAAAAGATACAAGAGTGCCAAAGAATTTTAATTATTTTTGTGATAAAGTTATATGTTCGGCCTTGAAAAAGTGGAGATAATGCTGGGATTCATTATTATTCCCAGTGTGTTTAAACAGACGACACAGAATGCAAACAAAAGCAGATGAAATTTGAAAAGTATTATCAATATTGCAGATAGCAGATGCCCTTTCCAATCAGAACAAGCATATCTTCTATAGCAACTTTATGGTTGAGTAGTTTATTCATTTCTATTAGAAGGTTGTACGTTTCTAAAATATGTAGATGGTATCTAGAAAACCAACCAACCAGTAGGGTCATTTTGCTTGTTTTCCTAAATTTATTATTTCACTTTTGCAGGCTTGATCTGAGGTGCATTAACATGGGAGCGAAATCTTATTGTGTCAAATCCTATCTTGTATATGACCTTTGATGTGCTTTGCTGTGGTTCTGAGAGGGAAACGCTAAGAGGTGTCTATTCTGCAGGGTTTTGCCACAGTTGGATTTGTGCTGCTGTAATTAAAACTGGACCCATCTTTCTGTAAAAATTTTCTTCTTCTTGGCCTTATAGCTTGAAAGAAAAATTTTGCTGTGGATGCAGCACCTAATTCAAACTCACGTTCTTTTAAGAGTGTCTGAGGCATAGACCCTGCAAGCAGCAGGTTACCAGTGCCATGTGCTGGGGTTGGGAGCCCAGTGGGGACCCGCCGGCTCTGCTGTGGTCGGTCTGTCTGCAGGACTGGGACCTCAGCAGCACCTTGGGCTTCTGATGGTGAAAATCGTGTGCTGATGCATTCCCACTGTAGAGAAATGGTGAAAATGTAGATCTTCAGAAAATATATTCCACACTGCTTCCTGCTACCTGTTCATATGCCAACTATACTTTCAGGTTTGCATCTGAAATTCTTATCTGTCTAGTAACATCCTATCCTCTGAAATGACCGTGGACCACTTAGTTATATTTAAAGCTGCATCTAAGTGGTTGTCTACATGCAAATACACAAATTAAGAACACTCATTTAAAAAATATACAGATTCTCCTCCATAATGGATTTGGAGGATGTTGCTTTGAGATCTTGATTTCAGGCATCAATGGGAGAACAATGAATCCTTTAAAAAATATAAATATTCAGTGCTTGGACAGTCATAAACGCTAAAACAACAACAACAACAACAAAACCACTAGAAAAATCTGCTGTGGCAGTTAAGTGTAGCTAAATTCAGTCTTTGTGGAAGTTCTCCTGAGACGAATGTCCAAGACAGGAGGAGACAGTTGTGTCTTTGGAGGCTGTGAAGAAAGGAGCTGCTTCTCGGGATGCACCAGCTGAACCCTGGCTCCCTCCAACTGGCACTCCTAGTCTGAGGATCCCAGAGGAAAAGAAGGAGGAGAAGACTACATTTTCCATGATGCTTTTTCAACTGTCCCAGACTCAAAATTCGGCAGGTGTCAAGGCATTGCACCTGGCTCTAGTGAGGTGGAAGCAACTCCATCACTCCCAGCTCTGAGGCTGCTTGCAGGTATTGTAAAGCTGTGCCAAAATTTGTTTGTTGTGTGGATTCAGAAAATTTAAGAACAAGGTGATACCAAGTGTAGGTTAGGTCCTAAGGGACTCTAAAGTTTGAGAGTCTCGAGGGAAGATTAGGTTTAGGATATCCCATCTTTAAATTGGACTAGGAGCATGTACCTATATCTTCACATTGGGATGTTTTCTTAACAGTGATGTACTGGTCCCAGGTAAAGCTGAACCCCAGCTCAGGCTAGTCCTGAATTTCCTCTGAATGTAACAGTGTGCATGTCAAACCCAGCTGTGAGATGTGTAGCCAGGCTTTGTGGCTCATCCCCTGTACTGTGCCCCATGGCCGGTGGTGGGAGATGGTGGGGATGGCACTGGTGGCTCCCCGTGGTGCAGGGCTGCGGTGGGAAGGCAGAACCGTGCTAATGTTTCCCATTTCCCTTGCACGTGTTTCTCTTTCCTGCTTGTGCATATCCTTTACTGTCTTCTGTTACAGCCCCTAATGCACATCTAATATAATTTTATAGAGCAATATTATCCGATGTACACAAACACATGTCCTTTGCCTCTTCCTTGCTGGCAGTGCGGTATGTTGCCCAGCCCACCCAAGGACCTGGGCTGTCGGTGCTCTCGCTGTATTTATGGCTGAGCAGTACCATCCCAGCACACTGGTTACTTAGCAGACTTCCATAATGAATGCACTCCATAAATATAAAAAGCATTTCTAGAAAGTTAAGTGTTTGGATGTTATAAAAAGCCCTGCTGCTGAGTCATGCTCTTCCCAGCCCCTGGGAAATGGCTGGTGATTATTTCATGCCATTTTGTGTTGGGCTGTGATAACTTCAGGGAAAACGTGGCCACCAAAACTGACAACTCATGCTGATCTGCTGCTCTGTGCTTGTGGTGCCATCTGTTAGCACATGTCACCATAGGTATGGAGATGTATTGTATAGCAGACTTAAGTCTATATTTCAAAATTGCTGGGAAGCAAGAGGCACACAAAGGAACTGTAATAAGTACAAACTGTAATTAAATTTTGCTCTAAGAACTGCCATAGTCAGTTAAATCAGACCAGTTTAGATGTCATTATTTAGCCAATAGAGTAAATCTTATTTATAGAAGTCCAGGTCTGGCTTCACTTGTTTTCTGATAAGCAGTGGCAGGCTATTGACTTAAATGTGCGATGCTTATAACAGAAAGATGCATAAATAAACATGGACAAAATGAGGGCAGAAGACCATTGCTGAATTATTTCTGCAATTGTCGGTGCCCTCGGCTTGGGCAAGGGCCTAGGCTCAGGTATCAATTCCTGTTTTCATTTTCTTCTTTTAATTGATCTTGTGGAACAACCATTATCCAAATAGTAAGGGAAAGGGATGGTCCCTTCAGGAACTGCTGATGCTGCAGCTTTGTGCTGTTTCATCCAGGTGTCAGATATCAAATGTAGAGAAGCAAGTGGTGAATTATACCCACCTGGGGAACAAAGGGAAGGATTTTTTTTTTTTTCTAAATTCAGGAAGATGGGTTTTAAAAACGTAGGAACTGCTGCAGAAAACTTAAGAGTCGGTATATGACAGAGCAATGTCAGTAGAAGTGGTATCACCAGCAGTTTTCCTGGGGAGAAGTCTGAAAAACAATTGAGGGATAGTGGAAAATCAGCAGCTGAAAGTGATAATGCACTCAGGTGTCTTGCACTGAGGTTTTGGTCGGGTCTCTGCAGCATTTAAGTTCAATGTAAGAGAGAGAAATGGGTCTGGTATTTTCAAGCCTTGTTCACAGCAGCAAATGCTAGAAATCCTCAGTGAAATGACTGGCACATGGTTTTCTTACTTTACTTTCCCACACTCAGAGTGCTCAGAAGGTTTGGATGACTGTCTGGATTTTTGTGGTCTCTTAATTAAACTAAAACTCGACCTCTGACTGTTCTGGAGCTTGCCAAACACAAATTAAAATGAGTGAAGCAAGGAAGGGTTAAAGATCTCATGGAAGATCACTTCCCAGTTGTGTTTAGTTAACGCAGAGGCCTTCAGATGCTCAGCATTGGGAGTTACAACGTGTTTGCAGGTAAATCTGGTTGGGAGTGTGGCTGGGAAAGGGGTGAGGTTCCTTATGGCAAGAGGGTGCAAGCTGCAGTGAGTGACACCACCCTGGTGGTTGTCTCCTTCACGTGCTGGAGTAGATGATCAGGACCACTTCCCCAGATCTACTGGCGAACCATCCAAAAAATATTGTTGTACAGGATTTTAATGGAATGACTTTAAAAACTTATATTGTTTGTTTGAAAAAGAGACTACAAACTTCAGAGAAAGAAATGTCAGTGAGCCACAGAAGCATTTTCTGCTTGTGACAGTAGTTGGTGATGTTCAGCAAGGGCTGGAAAACCAAAGCTGGAGGGATCTTTGACTTCTTACATTGCAGCTTGCACTTCACAGTATTTGTGCGTGAATTGTATATGATAAGATGCGTAAATTCTTCTCTGTGATACGCTGACATAAACCTGCAGTAATTGCTTGACATCCCAAGGTGCCGGTTCCCACTGTTTATATTGACTTGAATGGGAACACTGGGAACAGAATGCTTGGGGATATTGGGTTGTGAATCCCTGGATCACTAACAGATTCCCTGCTGGCATGTGCGGTTTAGCCCAGAGCAGCAATAGATCTGCTGGTACCAGAGTATGGTTGCTCTAGATTTACAGTGATCAAACAAGATCACGATCTAGTTCTTGTCATGAGGTGCTATGAGGGTGACTCTGTTTTCTCCTACTTGCCTGTCACATGTGGAGATAAACACATCTGTAATGCCAATATATAGCCTGTAAATTGTATGTGTGGTGGTGAAAACGCTGTTGCTGTTTATGCTGAGAAAAATAGAACTGAAAGGCCACAGAATGAAATATAATTTGTTAAAAACAGGGAATAACATTGATTAAAATGAAAGCCAGTGTTCCGGCACTTTACTGTAGAGCAGTATGTCCCCAGGTTCCTTGCACTTGCCCTGTGATTATACAATAGATGTTAAGTCTGTGATATCTACAAATCTACATCAAAATATATTCTATAGCTGTAGGAAACAGCTCTGAATTGTTAACCTTCTCTCCAGGTGCTGGAGGTAACACACTGTGAGATTAGATGTATATTTTCTTCAAGATATACCACCCATCGAGGAGTCCATATTTACATCTTTTGTTGATATTTTTTATAGATTAAAAGAGTCCCTTTTCTGGTGATAATTCTGCTAAGTACTGTAATTTGCTGCCACTAATATTTGTCTGAATCCTAGTTTGCAAAATATATTTGAAACCACTTTATAAAGTCTCATAATTGCTTCTTTGTAGAGCTGGTATAATGAGTAGTTTCTTTATCCAGCCTTTATCCTGTTAACCTTAGAGGTGAGCGACTGCTTGCTGGAGTAGTTGGGGAATGTCTTAGCACTG
This sequence comes from Columba livia, assembly GCF_036013475.1. NCBI lineage: Eukaryota > Metazoa > Chordata > Aves > Columbiformes > Columbidae > Columba > Columba livia. Next base: position 13,905,182 of record NC_088614.1, read on the forward strand.
TTGAGCCATTTAATTTCACTACTAATTTCATAGCGGTGACACAGAATTGGCTATGAGCAAGCTCGCAGTTATTTCAAGGGTTTTCAGTTAGCATTGAATCAGGACCTGATTCACTAAAATGAAATTGAAATAAATGCACATGTAGATGATTTTTTTAATGCATAAATTGATCTGCGTTTATGTGCCCAATCCACATTAAAACATTGACCTGCTGTTGAAGGATGGGAGCTCAGCATATAAAGCAGCTCTAGCATCACAGATGAGAACTTGCACCGTTGCGTTGGTTGTTTGTCCTCCACTTCCTTTACTGTTGCTTTTGTCCCAACCACAGGGCAAGTCCCTAGTTATCTAAACATTTCTCTTAACTTAGTGGAAAATACAGGTTCAGATTTTTTCCATTTCTTTTGGCCATTTTTACAAAGTTAGCAATTGGAATGCTGTGCCAGTTAGCAGGTAGGATGGCTTCCAGCGATGCTCTTTCTGCAAAGGAGAAATTTGTGTTACTATAGTGTTTGCTTTAGATGAGCAGAGCTGGATTGTGCAAAACTTGTCTTTTCTCCAAAATTGTATGGGAAGTTATGTTGCTTCCCAAACTAGAATTTATTTTATTCTAGAGCTGGCTGCATTTCAGAGGGGAGTTTGTGGTGTGTGTTTTGAATGTGGTGGGTTTGGTTTGGTTTGTTTTGGTTTTTTTTTGTTTGTTGGGGTTGTTTTTTTTTTGGTGTTTGTTTTATTTTGGTTTTTTGTTTGTTTGTTTTGGGGTTTTTATGTGACTATAGCCTAAAGTGTGCATGTGTGCAGAATTTTGCTATTTCTATCCTGTTACTTTTGCTGTTACTGTAACAGTTGGGTGATGTGAAAGAAGTGTGATTTGAGGGTCACTAAACATGATAGAGAAAGCTTTCAGTCTGGCATATGAGAGAATATTTGTGGCATGTGCTTATAAAATGCTACCCCTGTCTAATCTTATTAAGCATGCATACATTTATAAAGTTTCATGAAACATTGGGGATTACAGGTAGACCAAAAAGTTGAGAATTTAGCCCTTGATCAAATGCACCCTGCCCATAAGCCGTCTCTGTGTAGAGAGGGCTTTAATGTGGGCCGTGGTTAACACTTGACTGTGGTCACTGCTGAAAAGGGACACATGGGGTGATGGAACAGCAAGAGCTCACTGTTCCCCAGTGCCCCCACAAGGGGACAAAAAATGCTGTGTTATTCTGACATGACTGGTTTTACTTCTGTGCACCTTGCAGAGGCATCTAACTACTGCAGCACTTGCCTACAAGTGGTGATTTAACAGTGTGCTAATGCCAGATCTCCGTTGTACAGGCGTGTGCGCTTCGTACTTTGGCCACTGCAGGCGTTTTATTGTCTGGAGGTCATTGCTGCTAAATATTAAGGGTGAATTTTGCACTGAAATACAGAGTTCTGATTGTGCACTTCATTTTGGTCTTTCAATGCTTCTGACATTAGTGACATTGTCATTTAATGTGGACATTCATTTAGACATACGTCTGGACCTGCCTGGAAAGCATTTTCAACGGCTACACTCTCAATTCAGGTCTGCTCCCTCTCGTAGACTCTAAGCAAAAGTTGATAGCATTTGAAATTTAATCAGGTTGGTATTGTGCAATTTATCTCTTATAAAAGTTTCAGCAGCTTTTTTGAACACCTTTCTCTGCTGTCTAAAAGGAATTCGCAAAAGCCTGGAGTTAGAGGTACATATCTGCCCATGCCTCACTGTAGACTACACTTTTAATTCTTTTAATCTGAGCTTTATTTCTTTTGTGAAACATCATCAAACATGGAATGTGTTACACCAGACTTCTATAAAATTAATAACTAGGAGCCTTGTGTTTGGGACATTTTCTGCTAGCTGTAAGAAGCAAGGAAGAACTAAATATGGCTTATATAGAAAGTTTTTGTAGTACTAGTAAAGGCTGTTTTTTCTTATGAGAGAATTCCTAGCTTTGCTGTTTGTGTGTGTTGCATTAGTTTTTGTTTGTTGTTTTGTTTTTTAAACTAGGAACAAATTTATGCCTGTATATAGAATAGGTATCTGAATGTTAACCCAGCGTTTTGTCCACATCCAAAACTTTAATGTCATCATAATCATTAGGACCTTCACAGTCTAGTTTTGTTGCACACTATAGAGTGAAAATATTGCCCGACAAACCCCAAATACAAGCAATACAAACCATTTGTAAGGTCTCTTCCTCACCTTTTTTTCAGACACTTATTTTAAGCATTTGGTCTTGGAAATCAGAACCTTCACACACTTATTGCCCCATCCAGAAATCCTCCAGTCTGACCAGTCTGTTTTCCAAAATACTCTTGGTCCTTCCAAAAAGATGGTTTTATTCTTCTAAGTTTCAGATTTAAAATCTGGATGAGTGAGAGATCTCGGATGAGAGATGCATTAGCAGAACTGATTTCTCTTGTTACCAGTTCAAAAGGCTTCAGTATGCAGCACAAATGATTCATAAGTATCCATTGTTCAGAGTTCAGGATAAAGAGTTCAGAATCAAAGCTCTGCTTTAATGTGCGCTCATGCATTTCTTTTTTCAGTAAGAGCATTCTCTTCATATATATAGAAAATGAAATTCAAACTTGTTTAAGCTGCAGTTCTGGTAAATTGCTCTGCCTCTGAAGTTAGCTTAGAATATCATGAGAGTTACAGAAATGGTTACAGATTTTGCTAGTATTGCAAAAACTTAGTGCTTAGTTATAATCAAGCAGGAGATGTTTAATAAATCAAACAGCAAAACAAGTGATCACCTCGTGTTTATCCTGGGTTTGGACCTTGCATCAGCCCTGCCAGCAGATCCTGAGAGCACAGCCATGCAGGATTTTGGCTGTGGATGTTTTTCTTATTGGCCATTATCAATGAAAGAGACTGCAAAGTCCTCTAATTTATAAGCAGATTTTTGCAGGTGACAGCCAGTGGGCAGTGAGTAAGAGGTATTCCAACGTCTAGACGTTTGTCCAAATGTTTGTCATCAAGTGAACTGTGCCCAATATTGCTTCTTTCAGAGGCGCCTTTATCTTTCATTTTAATGTTTCATAGATCTGAGGTACTGTCACTGCTGCAGTACTGTGTTTTCTCCTGGCATCTTGTATCATGGCTGAGCATACTGAATGGGCTCTCTAAAACCTTTCTTATCAATGGAGTACAACAAGCCCAATGCAATCATCCTTTCAATTATCTTTTTCATCTCAAGTGTCACCAGATAAGTGCTGGCATAGTATTCCTTGAACATTTCAGATATTGTTCCTTGCTTTCTGGCTATAAATGTATGAATATGGGATAAAGATTAAGATATCTCATGTTTTACCCTTATTATTCATAGACAAAACTGTGCTTTATCTCCTAAAAGGTTCTTTTTTCACCATTTCTTTAGTTTCTGTTCTCACTGGGGTCTGGGTGATGATAAGAATATTGGGTTAAGTCTTATGTGTTGCAACAGGAGTCACAGCCTGCAGGATCAGGGAAAAAGCCTGATTCACTGTTGTGAAAATGAGTCTGATGTGGACTTGACCTGGGAGTGGGTTACAGGGCAGGACTCCCCAGGTGGAGCTTTGTAGATGACTGGTCTGGAGTAGGTGGCTCAGCCTCTGCTTTATCTGCTCTGGAGAGACAGTCAGAGAGTTTAATGCCATCAAGGAGAGGGGAAAGGAGGTTTTACTTTATTTGCCTTGATTTATTTTTACTTGGTGAATGAAATTTGACTCCGTTAAACCACAAACCTTTTTGAACTCTTTAAGTATAGGAGGCATTTGCAAACAGACTGAAGAACTGGAGTTCCCTCTGTGCTCTGAAGGTGACTAATTCTCTACCTCCTGTCCATTTTTTAGGCATAAAAGGTATTTCCTTGTATGCACTGACGTGTTTTGTGCTATGCAGGTGGTGTTTCTCTCTGAGCTGATGTTGGTGTCTCTGCCTGGGCACATCTGTCCATTTGGTTCTGGTGTCACCAGAGAAGGTGGAGGACAGAAGGGAGATTGTAGGCCATCATATACCGAACTTTTAATATTTGAGAGTGCAGTGGATTAGGGGTTACATGGGTATTCATGGGCCATATAAACGTGGCATTGACCTTCCATTTGCAGACCAAAGGACCAGAAAGAGAGACCAGCCACTGGTGGGTTCCAGTGGCAGGATTAGTAGAAAGCTCAAGATTTCTAGAAAGCCCTATGGGATAGGATGTTAAAGGGGTAAGAAACCATTCTAGGATCTGCATGTCTGTGAACAAGGTATCTATCCAGGTACTGGAAGATCTGAAGTTTTAGCACTTTTCCTGCATGGCCTTGGGTCAGGGCATTTACCTCGCTTAAGAAGTTGTATAAAGTTTACAGGATCTTTGTGACAGGAGTGGCTTACGTTACTGAAACACCCAGCATTTGCAACCATGAGTCAGGCTCCCCAGAGCACTATGTTGGCTTGTGAGGAGGGTTTTTAAAGTGACTTTTGTTTTTTATTCATTGCCTTTTGGTTTGGAGACCATTAGATCAATTTGGCAGTTTTCTTGAAGTTGTCTCTACAATTAGGAGAGCTCAAAACACTTTTAAATTTAAGGAATTAATTGTGATGTAATTATGAAGAGCTTTAGGAAAGCCACCAAATATAGAAATATGTGTGAATCCTGAGGACTGGCAAGAAGGAGATTAGTGTGGGAACATAAGAAGAATGTAGGCTTCGGTTCAAAGAGTTATTTTAAAGGAAAAATATTGAAAACCAAGTGTGATGAAAAACAATGATTCTAATGAAGGACAAAACCCATCCATTGTACTCCAGTAATGCTTTCTTATTAGGCATTATAAAGTTGTGGGGTACAGCAAATGTGCCAGCAAACCTAGGCAAGTAACAGAACAGATAAAACTTCAATCTCTCAGTTTAAAAAAAAAAGTTTAATGGTTGCACACAGCCATGAAAAATGTTTTTCATGCTTAAGCATTTCAAGCATTTTTGAGAGTCACACAATTGTTTTGGTGATTTAAGTTCTAAATGGATGAAAATGCAATGAGAAAGAGGGAAAGGCAACCTGGGAGGAGAGGAACTGGGCTTTCCAATGAAACATTGAAGGATTGCATTGATTGCTGCGAAAATTTGTTTCAATGCCACTTCGTTTCTTCATGAGGCATTTTAAAGCAGCGCTTTCTTGCGTTGGTTCCAGCAGAACTCTCAGGCTGACTTCAGGGGCAGTGGTTTTAAGGACAAGGGCCGAACTTGAACTAAGTTAAGCTGCTTCACTTCAAGTGTGATTGTTCCATATTGATGCTGGTGGAAAAGAAGAGAATTCAGATTAGTGATTTCCATCAGCCTTGTACAAATGTAGTGATTTTACACATTATTTAGTAAAAACTGCATTAGGTGGGCATTTCTTATTTTTCAAAAAAGTAAACTGAAATACTGAGTTCTGGGTGATGATTTATGAGTCATAAGCACGCCCTTTATGAGAAGGATTTTGAATGAGCTGAATTTCCATTTGGACATAAAAAAAAAAAACCCAAACTCTGACATTTGGAAGTGACTTGCTGGTGACTGCACCAAGTCCTGAGCAGAAACCACAACAAACCTCCGAACCTTTTCCTGAGACAAAGTCTCATTGACTTTGGTTTTAAAATAAGTTTTATTTACATGAAGGACTAGAGCGAATGGGAGAAATATTAGTTGAAATGTGTTACTTTTTTGCCAGGTGTCTGAAGTTCTGTAGCAAAAATTGGTAAGCCAGCAAACATCATGTTAAAAAGTTCTTCTCCACTTCTTGCCTGCTAGATGTGTTCATCTGGTTTATGGGTAGGTCTTGGCATGTAAAAAATCACCTCAAACTAAAAAGGGGGGTGACCACTGGGTTTTTGGCTTTACCAGACAACTTTGGTTTGATGTAGATATGACATTGACTAAACTGAAAAGTTCATAATAAAAATAGATCTTGATTCCTCATTTCCCAAAAGACATTTAAATTTGAATAAAACAGAGTAAGTAAAGTAATGTGAGATATACTTTCTCCCCAGTGTCTGCCATGGTGTGTCCATGTCCCCTGTTACTGTGTTTATCGTATTCAGGCATTTTCTAATCTCTTAAGCATCTATCTATGTGGCACCAAGCAATTATTATAGTGGCAGAACTGAAGGTCAAAATACTGTGCAACTTAACTAATGCCTGTGTGAATCCAGGGAGCTTAGTCTTGCAGACCCCATAGCAATCTTCTGCACCACCTTTTTTCCCATAAAACTGTTTGAATACTGAACACACAGCTGCACACTCCTATATCACCTTGCTTGGCAAAACCAATAAATCCCTCAGATAGCTAGTGACAACATGTTGGTAACTAGGATTAAAATCTGTCATGACAGTCATGTATGAATATGATTACCTAAATAGATACAGGCTCAGCTCCCTAAGACAGCTCTGAAACTAGGAACTTGGATTCTAGTCTGTAAGCTGGCATTGATATTTTAATTTTTATTATTATTTATTTATTTACTTATTTTTATTTTAAGAGTAAAACAAAACCTGCATCTTCTACAGGTCTGGTAAACTGTTTATTAAATGGCCATCTCACCCAGAGATTTTTAAGAGGATCCAGTTATTAATACCTGAAAAATGTTACCCTGCTCAGTGAAAGTCCTCACCTAAACTTCTTGGATGTGCGATTACAACCTTGCCAAAGCAGTCTTGGATGAAATGGACTCCTGTGCAGTGACAGAGCAAACTGGGAAGTGGAGGGGTTTATCCAGTGTATGGTGGTGGGTCTGATGTTGTTCGCGGTCCAGTCCTGCTGCTATCACACGTTCAGTGTGGGACATGGTTTGTTCTGCTGTCTTGTGCATCTGTGCCAGCCAAGGGGGGAATGGATGCTCATCTGCCTTTGAGCCAGGGTGTGCTCTCCTGTCACTCGTCCCCCTGCATGGCGTGTGGAATGGTACTCTAAGGGATGACAGGTTTAAAGTTACTGAGCCAATGATCAGCATCTGAGAAGATGCTTAACAAAACTGTGTCTTGGTTGTCTTGTATTCTTTAATAAATTGTATTAATTAATGAAACTGGCTCTTTTGTACAGTATGTCAGAAGAACTGCTATTCTACCTCACTGTATAATGATTATTGCCATTAATGAGTATGTTATTCTGTCACCAATATTAATCTAACAAAAGAAATAAATAGCTGGCCCATGCTGTGATGCAGGAGTCAGTAGGTTAAATATTTCTGTGAACAGTGAAAAATGGTCCAGCCAAAACAGTCTGGCCATGGTTCAGGCACTGCTTTTAGGGATACAACTCATGCAGATGCAAAATACACAAGCAGCTCTTCTTGCTGGTTGTGTGATGCTGCTTTTGTGAATGGTCCTTCTTCCCTGTCTTTTGGAATCGCACCTCCCTGAGGATAAAATGCAGAGCAAATCAGTTAGGCACAGCAGAAGATGGGGCATTTTTATACTTTGCCTTTTCATTTAGATTTGATTCCTTAGAAAAGCTGCTTAAATGGTGTTACAACTGCTTTGATACGGACTCTTAATTATGAAAAGGTAGCACCAGTAAATAGTGTTAGGTGAAAAGAGTGCAGAGGGGACAGGCAATGGGAACCTTGACTATCAATACGTCAAAAGGATGAGTCCAGAAAGACCGACTTAGTGTTACAAATTCCTTGTGAAGCCCATGGCAAAGCTATTTTAGCGGCTTTCAAGAAAGGCATGTGTGTCAGTCTCATTGTAGTTCCTTGAGGGAATAGATTTTGCACACAGAAGGGAGGAGAGGCTGAAGTGAGGCATCTGTCATTTTCATCCAGTGTTTATGACTCCTTAAAATAAAGAGGAAAATTAAAGGAATGTGTTTTTTCTCATATTGAGAGTTCTTATGTTCTTCCTTAACTGGCCTCATGCAGAAGACTTTGGCTGGTTTAGCTGGTTGTAATTTTTGTGGTGTGCAGCTCTTGTTGGCTTTTCTCGTACCAAACACACACAAACTATTCCTTTTCTGTGGGTGGCATGAAGCAAACAGCTGTGCATGGGTTGCACTGAATTTAATGTGCATCATGGTAACAGAGGCATCAGTTTGGGAAGAGACCTCTTTTGCAATGCTGTTAGCTCTGGATTTATGTACTTTATTAGCTATCGGAGCATTTTTGTTAATTGCGGCTATTGGTTAGACCTATTGTAACTCCAGTAAAACCAAGAGACACTGAGTTGCAACACTTAAAATATGCAGTGTGCACACACAACCTGGATCAACCTAATTTCAGCATAGCAAACACAAAACAAAAGCTGTATATGACTTCTTAGCCTTTGTGCACATCTGCATTATTATAAATGCTAATATAATTCTGCAATGATAAATAATTAAACAATTATGGTCATGAATCAATAAGTTTAGCACATTTTTTCATCAGCAAATTGTACTGTATAAACAAGAAATATAAATTACCAAGTCTAATTTTCACTGAAAATTGTAAGCATTTTATATCTAATAATTAAAAAAGTATTAGAATTCAATGTAAGATACTTAGAACTTTAAAATTTTCTAGTTTTAACCAAACACCATTAAATTGTCATGTTTTATGTTTCTGAATCTGATTAACATTTTGAGATCTGACTTTTGCAATCATTCTCTTTGTTTTCCTCTGCTAGAGCCCCCTTGCTCAACCTCTGGTTTCTTCTAAACACAGTTTATCAGCTTCAATCCAGCTTCAGTTGACCTCATTATGTTGCCGTTAAGAAAATATAACATTTTAAAAAAAACATTCAAGTACCTTCCTTTTAAGATTTTGAAAGATCTAGCTATTTTTATCATGTACTAAACATTTTGCTGCAGAAGGTGCAACATGGAGGCAGGGAGAAGAGAAAGCTTTTACAACTATGTTTGCATTTAATCGCAGGTTGTAGGGTTGCCTGTAATCTTTCCTGCTCTCAGATCTTTGGCATTTGTAAACAATCTGTCACCCCAAATACTGGTACCTAGATCCATTATTTAAAAATAATCTTGCCCTACTCTAGAAGTAAGGGTAAAAATTAGTGTATTTTCAGAGGAATAGCTGAGTTTGATATTTTTATAAAAGTGTGCTTGTTTTCTATGCTGAACATCTTGCATGAACTTAGGATTTGTCACAAAAGAAATTGCTGCAGAACAGCTCTTCCTGAACTGTTCACCATCTGCTTCCTCGGTGGTTGTGCTTAACCCATGGAAATCCTTGACCTGCTTCTACTTCGTTTCTTGAGCTGTTGATGAAAACCCCATTTAGTCTTAGCCAAGGCACGTTAGACCAGGAAATTTGGAAAACCAGCAGTTGCGGGATGGTGTTTGGCATCATGGCACCAGAACCCACGGGGATGTGTTGGCACCAGGTACCCATCTCTGTGGTGGTGAGGAACTCTGGGACTCTCTCCCCGTGGGTTGGGGCTCCCGGCAACTTTGTCACTCCCTGACCTGGTAGGTGGGCACCAAACTAGGGAGGGCTCATCCTCCTGGTATTAACATAGGACAGAGCTTGTGGGGCTGGTTCATTTGGGGTGTTGGAGTTACACTACGTTGCTGTGCTGGAAAAGCTTCTTTCCATGGGAAAATGTGGTAAGCCAATAAACTCATATTTATTTCTCGTATGTTTGGTGGTGTGAATGAGCAAGTCATGGCTGAGATCCTTCAGGGTGGCCCCATCTGCAGTTTTTCTACAAATACTCAATCTAAGTGAAACTGCCAAATGGCAAGGTTGTGAAGGTGATGCTACTCTTCAGAAACTATGAGAAATTGGGAAAAGAATTCAATATGGTACAGAAGTTGCTGTGACTTCAGGCAGGTGGCTTCGTCAGATGTGGTGTGATGTCTTCAGGGTCTAAGATCCATTTTATCTCCATAATGGAAGCTTATAGTGTTAGATGGGGGGAGTGCATCCACTGAAGTGTTAAAGTTTATTTGCGGGATTTCTTACAAACTAGAAGCCTTGGGAATCTCCACCAAGCTGGGAGATCAAGGCCTTTTTCTTCCAGTTTTAATGTTTACTGGCAAGCAATTAGTTATTTGTATTACAGAGAAGACTTGCAAAGATAGTGTATTTAGAAATGTAAGCTAGTATTTTGCCTTTGGGGGGGAGAGGGGTAAGAAGAAAATATTTTCTTCACCTTCTTTTCTTGGTCCACCTTTTTGTTTACCTTGTCTTCCTCCTTTTGATAACGAAGAGAAAGAAAACTACATATGGAGTCTGAAGATCTTCACTTTGAGTTTTTCCCTTGTGCTGCTGCATCTGCTCCTTTTCCTCTAGCTTTCCCAATGTGCCGTGTTTCCATTTGTGGGTGTAAGTGCCTTTGCCTCTGATGCCAATGTCACTCTTCTTGTGGCAACCAGATTTTGTTTTACTATATGGCTCTTAGCAATATGTTTCCTGCATTCTGCTCATTCTGTTGTGGAGTTCACACTTTCAAAGTCTAGAGATATAGATTGCTCTGCTTTCACATATATGATTCTGTGAAAACAATCAAAGTCGAACCTCAGAGCACATTCCCTTTCCTCGTGCAGAGTTAGTGGTATGGGAAAACTGTAGAAATTTCTAATTTGTCTATATGATAAATCAGTGGAACCTGTGGTGAAGTAGTATTGCTATCACATATTTAACATATTTTTTTATTTTTAGGTATCTATATTTAAAACACTCAGATTCCACCTATGAAACTGGATTAGAGGATGCACAGCAGGTTTAAAATATTTCAGAGATGTTGCTTTCATGCTTCAAATCCTTGAAAAGCCAAGCACACTCACTTCTGAAACTAAATCTTGGTTTTTCAATGTAAAAAAAAAAAAAGTTAATAGCACATATGGCATAATTTCATGTGACATCTGTTTTGTAACAAACAATATTTAGCTCACTTATTTGCTGAATGATACAGTACATGCTGCAAACAAAAAGTCCAATGAACAGTTTTACATAGTTTGTAATATATCAATATTTATCGCAAAAGAATGCAAAACTTAAACATTTAAGCATGTTATTGATTGTAATATGCAAAACATTGATTACTGCATGCTGCCAATGCAAAGGAAGTCTACTGAATGCCTTATGGGGTATGAAAATTAGGTAGATTTCTGAAAGAATAACTGATGTCCTCCCACTGGTGACATTTAGACTTATGCCCCCTCAACCTAATTTGTGTCATCTTATAGGAGACAGCTGTCAATATATTTAGGATGGTTTAGCTCATAACAGCAGAAATGGTGAGAGACTATTGGCTTAATTGCATGGAGTGATTGATTCTAATGGAAACAACATTTAGAAACTCAAAATGCACTTTCTGTTGGCAGATCTAATAGAATATCGTAATGAATTGGAGCATCACGCATGTACTGTACTTTCTGCAAGGACTGCAAAAGGACAGTCATGGGTTTTATGTTGTTTTTAATTTGATTTTAATGTTTAAATTATTTGTTTAAATAATAAAACCAAGCCATCACAGAGACATAGTTGGACAGAAACCAGGGCATCAGAATGATGCTGAAACCACACACTGGTACAGCAGTTATCAAAGGAAGACAGTGTTCAGGTAAATTCTTTGAAGGCACTGGAATAACTGCTAATAATTGCAGTGCTGAGAAATGGTATGAGGTTTCCAGGGCCGTGCCTGGTGTCATGAAGCTCTTTGGAAGGATGCCCTGAAGGCAAACCCTCCTGGGGTGGCCCATGAGGGTGCCGCAGGCCCCAATGGCTGACTTCATTGTAGCCTGTTTCATGAACCCCAAAGACTCTCTGGAAGCCTGTGGACTGTTTCAGACCACAGCCGCTGCTGGGCTGAAGGAAACAAGCAGGGGCTGACACGTCCCTGGAGCAGGACAAGGTCTCTGCCATTCTGATGCTCCTCCTCACCTTTGTGTGTGGCCAAATCATTGCGGTTAGCCGCCACGAGGGTTTCACAGGTCTAGGGGTGCCTGGATGTGTGGGCACGGAAGCTTGTCTGGTGCTCATGGAGGAGGTTTTCTGGCACTGTGAGCTGCTCTTGCAGAACGTGAACCTGCTGGGGCAGGAGGCAGGAAAGCCTTTGCCCAGTGATCTTTTCTCTGGGGTACCGGCAACAGCTCCAGAGCAGTTGCTCTATGTCAACTCTTTCGTCCTCTGCCAGTTTTGCAGAATAACCTCTCGGCTTTATAGACTTGGTCAAAGTATAAGTGTGTCTGTCTCTGGTCTAGGATTTCCTCTCTGCTTTTTTTTTTTTTTTTTAAAAAAAAAAAAAAACACTTTATAGGCATCCCATTGTTTTCTTCTCCTCATTGTAATTTCTCAGAAAAATTTTACTCTTTTCTGAGTATCTGTATGGAAAGTCAGGATTATAAAATCTGCTTAACTGAAAATGCTGCGTAGTTTGGCTGGAAGCTGCTGACATTGTTCTGTCTTTTTCCGTTCCTTCAAGATCTAGAGATGTGTAGGTTCTAGGGGGATTAATATGTGGTTGCAGATTAAATGTTTTTTTCCCCCTCTTTCCTATAATTAGAAAGGTATGAAGAATCGGATGCAAGATTGAACAGTGTAAATCCTCCAAAATTAAAAACATTTCAGAACTGGAATAAATATTAATAAATTGGAGGCATAATGAAATGCTGTAGATATGTAAGGGGAAGAGCAAGCAGAAAAGGAGGGAAGATTTTTATAGACCTTAATTACAGCAGGGTTGTTAGTAAATTTACTGAATTGTAAATGTAAAAGATTCGGATGGCCTGAGTAAAACCACATATTTAAGCCTTCTAAATGAACATTTCTGTTTTTTGAGTAATTTGTACCATCTGTGTCAAAATTCTGAGCCTAAGAAGAAAAAGCAGTGGAACAAATGTTGGTTCCATAAAACAGTCCTAGTTCATTGTTGAAATTGTCACACATTAACATTGCAGGCCATCTGGGTAGACAAAAGACTCTAACCAGATTGCTAAGATGATTTTATTGGTCTGGTATTAATCAGAATGTGGCATAATATTTAAGCAGAAAAAATGATGAGGTGAAGTGAAGTGCCTTTAACTACCCTAACTGTGTGGTAGTTGCACAATAATCTTATTACACCATAGAGCACTGTGTTTCTAAGCAAAGATCCTAATTCTGAAATGTAAATAACAAGCTATATGATATTTCCAATTTATAGTTTAAAATAAAATATGAAACTTAAAGAAGTAATGACTGTTGGCATATTGCAATGTGGAGATTTAAAGGCCACAGCATGGTTATATTAAATTGCGGTATACCCACAATCATGTTGGAATTAACTTTAATTTCTTTTTGTAACATTGTAAATCAGATTACACTTCATCTCAAAGAATCCAGAACTCGTGATTTACAATTGATTTTCTGCATTTTGAATCTGTACACAATGCAGCAGCTTGCCTTCTCTCCAGGATCTAGAGAGGATGGTATGTATGTGCATGTATGCGTGTGTTATGTTTGTTCTTGAAAATCTTCATCTGCTTTCTCGCCTTTCACAGGCAATTGGAAAAGTCTCTTTTTAATATTCTCCATGATCTCATGTCTTTTGAGTTTTTCTTCTATGATTCTCAAAAAGCCAGTGGGTGTTTTTGTGCCTCTCGCTCCACTTTACCACCACTTTGAAAACCCTGTCTGCCTTTCTGTGCTGAATCTGACCTTTCAAATTCCCCAGCACGTGCTCTGAACGCACAGACACATCTCCAAGCATGGTCAAAAGCCTTGTCCTGGGAATATTTTACAGTTTCTTTAAGACGTTTGCTATGAAAGTTACCCTGCTGTGGTGAAGCAGGAGGTGGAGAGCCCCCTGGAACTGCGGGCAGGGCTGCTCCCTCTGAAACTGCCTTGGGAAGGATGGACCCTGCCTCATGCGGAAGATCAAGAGTCTGGCCAGGTGAGAAATGGAGACTCCATCATTAGGTTCAAGTGTGAATATGCCTCATCTCTTACTGGGGAAGGAGAGGGTGGCTGCGCAGTGGCGATGGCCACTATTTGCAGCAGAGGTCGCTGCCCTGGTCCTGCTATGTTCCCAGGAGTGCAGGAGTCCGGCTGTGCCTGCACGTTGCCCTCAGCGCTTGCACGATGAATGCTGCTTGAATGAATGCAAGGCTTGACTGCCACTTGGGTTTTGTACAGAGGCCTGAGATTTTCCTATTTGTGAAATATTTCTGGTCCCGATTATTATATAGAGTGTGTTCTGTGGCAGCAGCTGTAACGCAATCCTGTGCCGTTTTCCTGGCACAAAATAGATTGTTGGATGGTTTCTGCTCTGTACTTTTGTACTATGTCATGCTCTCTCTCTCTCTCAACTTGTAAAAAAAAAAAAATGAGTTACTCCCTACAAAACTTGTATTAGAGACTTACACAGGGCATCTGATGTAGTTAGCACAGATGCCAAATTAATTTGCTTTTTTTTCTTTTTGACTTCTGTTTTAAATTATTAATCTGAGAGCAAGGTGAAATGGGAATAAAAGAGCCTGTGAAAGAGGGATAAAGAAATTAAAGGTCTGGAAGCAGAAAGCAGGATTGTCTAGCAAGAGAAAAATGAAGGTGAGGGTGGTCAAACAAACCGAAAGACAAGGTTGGAAGGCAACAGGTTTGGACCATGAAGTTACCAGTTGCATCTTGCATTTAGACAGTTAAAAGTGTTCTTGTTTGTGGCGGTGAGGTCAGGAAGTGCTGTATGTGGCCCAAGGGTTCTGCCGGGGACCATGTGGGGCATCTGCTTTGTGCAAAACCTCTCTCACTTGGGGCAGATTGGGAATTGAGCAAAACCAACTGGACTCTGCAGGCTTTGTGGGTTGAGTTCATTGCTTGGGCAGGAACAGACCCTTAGGAGAGGTTCTGTTTAAATTCTCAAGATTTTTCTGTTTTAATTACATGTTGCTCAGGCTTCAGATCAGTTTGGAGATGGTTGGCCCAAAAGCACGTACGATGGGCTTGTCTCTTGCTGACCATAGTCCTCTTTGGAAACAAGTCCTAGGCCAGTGCTTGTTTGTGATGAACCACCAGAGTGTTTGTCTGGAGATGAGGTGTTCTTAACTGTAATGAAGAGCGTATTTCTAAGCATGAGTACCTTGGGTAATTGTGTTACTTGATATTCTACTGATACACTTGGCATAATCTTTAAGGAGGAGTTTCCAACTTCACCAGCAGCTTTTTTTTTTCTTTTATTCAGTTCTCATCTTACATTTGAGTGTTTAGAAATGCTAAATATTGATGTTAAAAGATAACTGAAATATTTGCTTAAACCTTTAATTAAAGGTTGTTCATGGTTTTGCCCATTGAATAAAAGATTTATCAGCCATTGCTGTGGAATTATACGGTATAGTATAAATTATACCTAATTAAACAAAACATTTGGAATTGTCAGCTAGCATCACAGTGCTGGCCTGGTCCTTGATGACAGATAGCAATGGTGAGAAAATGTCACTGCAGCAACACAAGTGTTACGCTATCAGCCACATACAAGTGAAATGTGGATTAAAGTGCTATTAACATAGCCAATTAAACATGGGCATAAACAAACCAGTTAAATCAATAATAGTTACTGCTGTATTACAGAGCTGGTGCTTTACTGTGGCTCACTCTGCCCATTTGAGGATCACCCAGAACAGCACAAGTGAAGCTGGCATGTTTTGTATGTCCATGATGAGAACTACACCTTCATGTCATGAACACAGCAAAGCCGTGCTGGAGGTTAAATATTATTTTCTTTCCCAGATAAAAAGGTGTTTTTTTTTTTTTAATTCAGACTTTTTTTTCTTTTTTTTTAAACTGTTAGATTTGACATGAATTCTAGATCTTGTGGACTCTGTGTCTCTGTAGCTGCTGTAATTGGCCCTTGTGACTTTGTGACTGACATGAGAGTCTGGACAAGGCCAGCAAAGAGCACAGACCATCTGAAAGGGAGATTTCACAGGGCACAACTGGGTTAGCAACAAAATAAACAGAGATAGTCTGCTATTTCCTGGCAGAATAGTCAACTGTTCCCAAGTCTTGCACATGGCTACCACATCCAGCACACTCATTTCATACTTTCTCTGTGTGTGTGGTTTCTGTGTGTGGTTTTGGTTTTGGGTATGCATTCCTCTGTCCCCTATCTTCTGCATCCTTACTTTAAATGTTTTAGTCCGTTTTGTGATATTTCAGTATCATCTCCCCACCAGGTCTTCTGCTTTCTGCTTTAAATCAATAGAGATTTGTTTATTTTTTCTGTCAAATGTAGAAACTAAGCTCTATACAAGTGTTCTTGTCTGGACTATGAAAGAGTAACCCTGGAATGAGAAGACTGGAAGTGCTTTGAATTTTCCAGGTGTTAAATCTAATTTCTCTTCCTGGTCAGCTGGCTTAATCCTTTAGTCTTAAAGGATTAAGTGCTACCTATAGTAGATCTCATCCCGATGTCAAAAGATTTCTCTGGATGGCTGGTATCCTAAAGACCAAAGTCAGCAAAATCATTCCTCTGCAAAAAGTCAGCGTTGCTTTATTGAAATTCCCATTTGAACAGTGAGGTGAAGCGTCACTGCTCTCTTTATCTCCTAAGACCACCTTCTTAATTGCTGTAGGTTTGATAATAATAAGAGAACACTGGATATTTTCAGTCTGAGACCTTTCATAAGAACAAAGAAGAGACAAGATTTCCTCTTGATGCTTCATCTGAATCCATTTCAAAATACAAAATGAAAAATAATGATCTCTTGTTTATTTTTTTCAGTAGCAATTAAAATAAGTCATTCTTTAAACAACAGAGAAGAAATTATTTGAAGCATATTGGGGGGCATCTCTTCAAAAGACTAGACTTTTCTGTTTGTGGTGTATAGGACACCTGGTAGGAAGGCCACTTTGATAACATGCTGGATTTTGTAAAATTAATGCCTTTTAAAGCAGCTTGATGGAAAACAGTGAGACAAAAAAGCAAGAGCCCTGTTTCCAAAGCCAACTGGGCAGGCAGTTAGTGGTGGCCCATGTTATGCGAATACCTTGCATAGATAGTTCCATGCTAGTTGTAAACAAACTTGTCCTATTTTTCAGTATCTGTTTTACCAAAATTATGGCCCAGTAGGCATTTTGATATTGATGTCTGAGCTCCTGTGTTTCCAGCTAGTGTCAGGCATGCATATGCAAACCACTAGTGAAGATGAGCTCAAGGCTGGCTACTGTGTTGGGCACAGAACTTCTTCCAGTGTATTTAAAAGAAAAAAAAAAAAGTAATGAAGTATTTGAGTGCTAAAGACAATCCGAAACATTAAAGGCAGGGAGATAAAAAGGCAGATAAAGCATGTAAAGTTTCTTTTCTGTGAAACCAGAGGCCAGTATGTCCCCACTACCTGGTCTGCTGTGGGGGTGGCTGCACATCACCAGCCCTGTTGGTAAAATGCTTTCCATGCTTTGTGGTGCTGCAGGCTGGGTGAAGTCCTACCTCAGATGTCTGTGGTGTGCTGACAGTGTTGCAGGTGAACCATGACCTGGGCTTGCAGCTCTTATCTTGCTGATTCTTGTTGGTTCAGATGTTGCAGGATAAGGCTCTACAAATTAGAAAATGAATGAAGAGCTTGATTAGAGCTTTAAATGGGATTCTTAAGACTTTTATTTGTACCTGAGGCAGTATGTATGCTGAAATTAAACAACAACCACTTTTGGCATGCTTCCTCTGTTCATATAATCTCTCTAGCAGACTGTATTCTCTTACTGTGATTTTCTCTCTTTATATATATGTATTTATTTATTTATATTCAGAAACACCATGTATACTTATGGAGTTCTGTGGAGTAATTGTAGCCGTGTTCAGCCCAGCAATGCCATGGATTATCCTGGGTCACCAAGGGGTGAAGGGAATTTGAGCTTGCTGCCTGTGCTGCTCCTCTTCCATTTTGGTTAGTGTTGCTGTGGTTTGGGGCTTTTCCAGGAGCTTACTGACCTACTTATGGGTTCTGTGGCCCGTCCTGGACATGAGCGAGGGCCATGGGAAATCATGGTGAGGGTCGTCTGCTGTCTTCTCCTGGTGTCCAGCCCTACCACTCCCAAGGAGTCCATCTACACTACCTGATGGCCCAGCTGCTGTCTCTGGCAGTCATCTTCCTTCCAAACAAGTCTTCCCCATCTCCTAAAAGCACAATCTTTTAAAGATCATGGGTGGGCAGCAGTCTTTTTAGCAACAATTTGAACATTTTATAGGAAGTAAAAGAATAAAATAAGGGCAAAGAGGAAAAGAGAGAAAAAACGGAAAAGTGTTTAGAGACTGGCACTGACTGAGGAGAGGGAAAGCTGCTGGGAAACCCGGACTGCAGTTGGAAGAAGGGAGAGGTTCTGACTGGAAGAAACCCAGAGTTTCGAGGCAGCCGTTGAGCACTGCGGAGTGTTTTCCTGGAAGGCTGAAGCTTGCCCATGGAATGCTTCGGCTCAGAGGGAATGCAAACATTGTCCTGGGCTCTGCCTCTGGGCTGTGTGCTTTGGTCTTTGTAGATGGTATTTAACATTGGGCAGTGGCATTGCTGCTGCTTTGTTGGGCTGTCAAGACCACTGGGAAATGCAAGCTAATTCAGCTTTAAGTGCATTCCTCTGTCTTTTTCTTTTTTTTTTTTTTTTTTTTTTTTTTTTTTTTGTAGACCATCTAACAGTAAAGCCAGCTTTCGTATGTGATGACAAGGCATGATGAAGTGTTTAAGAATTTCTGTAAGTTTAAAATTATCTTTACATTGGCCCCTGTTAAGATTTCTGACAATTGCCGTTAATCTTTAGTCTGGAGAAAAAGGCTTTTTCTACACCATATGGACTAGACCAGATTTATCTGCTGCCTGTTGTCCTTCATGGGACATGGGGCAGATTCTGTTGAGTGATGGATCAGGTACAAATGTGCCATAGCAAGAGCAGGTTGGCATGTACACACAGTTGATAAAGTCCTACACACCTACATTTAGTCAATACGCTTGCGTTGTATTTTGCTGTTTTATTTCCCCTACTGCACTTAGTGTCCATTCTCACATTCCCATTTGACTGGCTCCATGAACATCGCTAGGCTGGAGATCAGCTTCTTGTGCAATGTGCTCAGTGAAGTCTCCTATTTCTCGACTGCAAATCAGTGCAAATGTGAGCCATTAAAGCCATGATTGACTCCAGACTAAAGCTTTGCTCTCAGACAGTTTATGCACTATTGAAGGCTAGAGTTTTTATTTTTTAATATTTGTGTTTTGTAAGGGCTTTCTGGCAACATCAGTAGTGCAAAGTCAACTTTTTAATTACTTATTTCTAATGAACAAGATTTTTTTTTGAAGTGTGGTCTGCTTGCTGCTCGTTTCCTTTACACATCCAAAGCTACATGGTGCTAACAGTATTTGAAAAAGGTGCTTGTAGCAATGTGGCTGTTAATGTGAATGGCAACTAATTTCTCTTATTTTAACCCACAAGTGAATCATAGCTCTTGAAATGATCACCCATTTCCATTTTCATGAGTAATACACAAATGGGTCAGAAGATGAACAGGACTTTGTATTCCACAATACAGGACATTGATGTTTGCTTCAGAATGCTTGCAGACTTTTAATGAAGTTTGTCAATTAAAAAAAAATACTAATTTTCCCTTTCAGAATTGTGGTGTCTAGCATTGAAAATCAATTCAGGTATTTATGTCCTGTAGCAGTTGATTTCTAAGCAATTAGAGTAAAACTAAAGTATTTGCAAATTGTTGTTTTCTTCTTCTTGGATAATTTTATCCATGAAGACTTCTTTACCGCTCTGTCTTGTTGACTCAACTGAGTTAAAATTAAAGCATAAAATGAAATCTTTATTTAGTCATGGTCTTAAAAACTTGAGAGTTTTCTTGTATCACTAAAAAAGTGCCTTCAAAAATTCCTGAACTTGAAATGCATTCCTCAACACTGATAGTTAATGAAGATATACTTAATAGTAAAGCAGCATTTAGTCTGCATTTGAATAATTAGAATTTTAGATTAAATTCTCCTAGTCTGTCAAATATGCTAAACTTTATGATTTAAAAAAAAAAAAAAAAGCAACTCTCAAAAAGCGATCAGAGAGTATTTCTACCTGATTTAAATTCTGGGAACACAACATCTTTAACTATAATACTTTTTTGCAAGAGGAAGAAAAAACTATTCAGTGTTCACTTCAAGACTTTTACACAGAAAGTATAAAAGAATGTTAATGGGAAGGAAAACTGAATCCAACAGTGGAATTCATACAGCTTGGTTAATTACATAAATATTAATTCATTTAGGTCCTCTGACCAGATTTCATTCTCCTACTCCACTCTTTGTAGAGTTGCATTCTGTTACTATAGCAAAGCAAAGACCAAACAATGCCAATAATTTCAGACTCTTCCCTGATATGATGAACTTTGCCAGATACAAATATACTTGACTCTAGATGCTGAACTTAGCTCTTAATATACATAATTCTTCATACCATATCTGAGAAGCACTGACCATGGCAAAGCAAATGAAGTGTTAATTATCCAGAAAGAGCTCAGTTCTGCACAGTGATGAATAATGCTGCCCAGATTCAGAAATGGACTTATTTATGTGATTAACGTTAAGCATGTGCTTAATCTCATTGATCTCTAACATCAATAATAGTTTATCAATTCAGAGCTGCAATCGGTGTTGCAAACAGAGAGATGAGCGAAGTCTCTGTCTTGACTTTGCCCACTGAATTTCTTGCATACTGGGAGATGCAAACATCAAAGGGTTATTGCTTGGAGATGGACTTCTGGGAGTTCTAAAATCTTGCCATACTTGGTCTTTCCATTTTCCACTTCTCAAGTTCTGGGTGAGATTCTAGTCACTAATGTTTTGAACCGAATAGGTTTGGGTGGAAACTGTTCCAAGTCAGGGGATGCAAGCTAGGAATAATCAGACTGGCAGCACTCTCAGTGACAGAGATTATATTAAAATAGAAAAATTACAAACGAAAGATAAAAATTCTAGGGCTGAATGTCTGTGATGTGAGACAAATCACAATCAATACCATGCATTTGTAGCCTGCTGTAACTGGGGAAATAAATAGGAATATAATGGTGCCCTCTAGACCTGGTGCTTCTGCTAGTGTGCCACATGTCCCTCGCATACTTGGAAATATAAATGCCATGGCACCAATATCTAATAACATCTGAGTGCAAGGTCATTTGAACTGCTTAGATGTGGGGTGTAAAACTGACATATGCTACTGGAAAGCTAATTTTGTCTTCCTGAGGCTATTTTTGAGGCTTGTTTGTTTGTTTGTTTCTGAAGTATTTCTTCTATAGAATACCCTTTATCTGCCCTTGAAATGCACTGGAGAGGCAAGAAAAAAACCTGTCTAGGATGCTCACCTTTGGTTTTCCATTGCAATTATTCTTCTTTGGCTGAGAATTAACTCTTTACAAGTGTTTTTTTTCAGTAGTGTTTATTAACACCTATGATCACTTTTCATAGCTATACTAGGAAAATCTTTATTCCCAAAGCATTTATGTCAGAGTCCACTAAAAGCACAGACAATTTTATCCATTTTAGACAATATGCTGAGCAGAAAAAAAAAAATTCACTATTGATATAGTGGGTTTCATCATTGATAGAACTGAATAGTTTCATTGAAAAGAAAAAGCCCAAAAGAAGAAGCTTTAGCTTTTTTGTAGTGTAACCTCAAACATAAGCATTCTTGGTTAGTCTCAAGGCTGCTGATGACAAAAGAAAAGTACCATTGTCCACCCACCTTTAATATTAATGGAATCAAATAAGTCTGCTTTTGTTCTATGGCCTTCAGTTAGAATAAAAACAAATTTAGAACCATTATGGTGCATTAATATCTTTTTTCAAACATGGAAGGGTAGAGCGGAAAATCCCTAGAAGGTTTACTTTGGGTGGGAGTAAGGATAAGAAAGCCCTAGGGAAGAAACTACATTGAATTCTGTAATGAGTTGAATTCCAGCTACATAGATATCAATATCTTAAAGCCAGTTTCTCGACTGAGGAATACTGCTTAGTTTTGATGACACTGTATTTGAGAATGTACAGTGTCAAGAATACATTTCTTTTACTCTTAATCACCAAGATATCACTAATAAACTCATACAATTATTGGTACTCTGTTTTGTGAAGTTAGTTTTAGAAGGGAATATAACATAGGAAGAAACCAATGCCTCAAAGGTGACATGAATGTCAGAGTTATGTGGTGATAAGAGACATTTGACCAGTCCTGGGAAGTACAAATGAAACAAAATCATCCAGTTCTGAAGTATTCTCACAAAGATAGAGGCAAAGACAAACTGAGCTTTTTAGCACAAAATCTTCACAAAGGTTCATAAAACTTTCTGATGTAGTTTGGGGCTAGTTATCAGGAGATATGCATGGCTTTATGGGTTTTTTTGGTGAGGAAATTATGCTGAAATTTAACTTGAATGGGAGAGTTCAAACAACACAAGTAGCATGTGAAACTTGGAGGCTTTTTATTAAGTCAGAAGAAAAAATACGCAGGTACTCAAAGGGAAGTTATAGTGCCACTGTTTTTTAATCCTCTCCTTCCTAGCTAGTGAGTGATGGGCTGAGGAATGCAGCATCATCTATTTCTTTTGTGTTCTTGGTTACCATAGAGCATATGCAACATACAGCAAAACACAAACATTTACTGCTTTGTTTTTTGGCAGTTTTCTGAATTAGATATTTTGGAATTAAAATTAAATAGCGTGAATCAGTGTAGAGCACACAGAACACCTCGTTTCTTGATCCTCTGATGAGCATTTTTAGAAAAAACTGCTGAAATATGCATCATAATCAATCTGATGAACAACCAATGGAGAAGGCTTTTAAATATTTAAGAATCTCTGTGTTGTAGAGAATAGCACAATTTTTTAAAATGAGATAGCAAGTTCCTATAGACTGTCAAAGAAGTCCTCCATATAAGGCTTTTGTGCCAGAAGGCTTAAAATGTCTACTTCAATCTCATATAAATTGGGATCTGACGAGGCCTCTCTGAAGTACATCTGTGATCTTATTTCAGCTCCCAAGAAGAGACCATCGCTTCTTCCTTCCCTCCTCCAGCAGCAGTTGGTCCTGGTTGCCAGTACAGCCACCGTGCATCTGCCTCAATTTCTTCTGTTATTCTTGTAGCGTATCTTTCCCTAATTACTTATAATATTGTCCCAGTCATGAACAACACCTTCCTCCATGTTACCCTGTGTACTGGGAGCACCCTCGCAGCTGGCACCCACCCACGGTGCTCTGAGGTCCCCACAGATGCCGGGTTGGGCATTGCTCTGCTCTGTGTGGTCCTTGTGAACCCCCCAGCATCACGGGTTAATTAAATTTTTAAACACAAGGCATGATTAATCTTAAAACACTTTGAGCAACAGTGTAACTTCATAAATAACAATTTGTCTTTACAGGAAGTGGCTTTTGCAAGGTGAAGGCTTGAATAAGGTAATATTTTTGGGTGATGCTTCAGTGAAGAGATATTCTGGAGATCTGTGATTTACCTGTTACTAATATTATGCTATTTAACAAGCAGAAAGCAGTATGCAAGAACAATAATAGTAATCTTAGTTATAATGGCTTTGATGAAAGTACACTTTAATTCACTAATTATGACAGCTAAAAGACATTTTTACATTCAGTGTTAAAATCACCGTATCTGTATTTTTACCTCACTCTTCCAGCTGCAGAACTCTTTCTAACATGTTTTTAGTCATGTTATGCAAATGCCTGTTTAAATTACTAGGAGTATTTGTTTTCTATTTCTGCCCTGTAAAACATAATTTTAATACAAGTTATTTGTGAAATGCACATTGTAAAAGGAAATAAGGTTTCAGATGGCATTTCTATGATAATTTTACTGCAAATGTTGACCATGTTTTTGTATTTGTCTATAAAAGGTAATGCAGACTGTACATAAGGCATATTTCAAAGATCTAATATTGTATGTGACTAAATTAGCGAAGTAGCATTGGCTTCCCTTTGAACAGTTAGTCTGGCGCTAGTCACACAGAGTAAAATAGATCACCGCCTTGCATATATTTTGTGAGAGGCAGCTGCCGTGGCACATTGTGCTGCACTGAGCCGTGCCGCAAGGATCGAGAGTCCTTCCCGGCTCTCTGTGCCCGGCATGGGGGCTCAGGGTACCCCCACCTACTGGGGTGCTCTCCCCAAAATGAACAAGAGTTAAAGGCTGGGCAGCTGAGCCTTTGGAAATAGCGGCTGGCACCGCAGCGCGGGCATAATGTATGTAAATAGGGGGTAGCAAATGCAT
Organism: Columba livia; assembly: GCF_036013475.1. Classification (NCBI taxonomy): domain Eukaryota; kingdom Metazoa; phylum Chordata; class Aves; order Columbiformes; family Columbidae; genus Columba; species Columba livia. Next base: position 13,929,359 of record NC_088614.1, read on the forward strand.
GGGCAAGTGAGTCAAGGTGAAGGGTGTGCGGAATGCCTAAAAACTGGCTGTGGTGCTCTGCCAGCATGGAGAGAGTGGGGAAATTGGGGAGCCTGGCAGGGTCTGAAGGGTTTAGCCCCCAGGAAAGCACACAGTAGTGAATTCTCAGCCAGATCTTTGTGCTTCCTCATTAAATGCAAAACTGCAATTAAAATCACACTTCCTACTTCAGATTGATTTGTTTAATAAACAAAGGTTAGTTGCATTTAAAAAATGTATGGGCAAGTTTGCTGCATGTGGGGAGGATAACGGATATTGCTGGCAAGAGATTGCTCTTAATAAAACATCTCCATTTCAATGGCATGCTGTATTTTTACTTGGCTTGATCCTCAGCTGCTGAATCCAAATGGAAATTTTTTGAAACAAAAAGAGGTTTCTGGAGGTGGGATCCTGTTGTTTGTGTCTCTGTCGCACTTTTCAATCAAATTATTTGTACTAGACTGAAGTTTGACAAGCCCACTGTAGTGTCACAAAGAAAAAGCTTCCTCATGAAATCAAAAACATATAGCAGATGCATGTTTTATTGAACATTACTAAAAATAGCGCTTTAAACCCTTACTCTGTCTGTAATGCTCTTTAAGTATCTTTTGAACACTGACTTCATTATTAAGTCTGTGAGCTTCGGAAATAATTTTCTCATTCTTTCTCTTCCACAGATCACATTTTTCAAAACAGTTGATGTTTGTTTCCTATTTTGCATGCATGTATGGCGAGCGAGTTGTCAGTCAGCTGATGCCTGTTCAGTCGTGTCGGACAAGATCCTAAGACTATGTCCTTAAGCAAATTCTAGACCTAGTATCATGAATATATTTTGAGATTCTTTAAGAATCTCAGTAGAAACTAATATGACATATTCTGTTTTTTGGTGGCTCAAGGACCAAAGTCAGGGTGAGGGGAGGCCAGTGCTCTCTCTGCCCGTTGCCATCTCCGTGCTGACGAGTGTGCTACAAACTGCACGCCCCTTCTGAGTTCTTGCATTTTGCACAATAGCAAAGGAGGGTGAGAAGGAAGATGCAGTAAGTCCACAGGACGTATGAAAGCAGGGGAGTCAGGAGACGCTTTGAAAGTGAGGACCGTGAGATGATGTCAGCCAGCTAGGAGAGAACATAGAGTCAAGATTTTATTGGGCAAAACAGACAATTGAATAAATACTTCTGTACACTCAAATGTGTTATTGGTCTTGCATGATGTTATAAACAGCAGTTGCTGAAACATGACATGTGAAACTACAGTTTTATGATGCTGGGGCTTGAAATACAGCTAAAAATTGCAGATAATTGGGTTTAAAGGATTCAACTCAAGTATTGCATATTTTCCCCTTCTGAAACCTTCCTGTTATTGAAAAAGACACCAAGCACACATTGTTCTGTTCTTTTTGTAAAATCCGCTTTAATATCACCAGTGACACAAGTCTCATTTCTCTTGTTGAATTCTCCATCAGGCTGATGGGTGAGAGCTTTCAGCACCCATTTCTGGCATTTGCTTTCAGCTGTGCAGTTTACTTTATAAGTATGTTTTGCTTATTTTATTTTTAGCCTTGCAATATAAATAAATATTGACACTACTTAAAAAATACTCCTACCTACTTATACATGCAAAAGTAAAGGGTACTGTATATAAAAATTGCTTATTTTTGGTGGCCTGCAAGGAAAAAAACAAAAGCTTTAAACAGCCCCCCCCCCCTTTTTTTTTGAGAATGAAAAAGGGCTGAACAGGAAACAGTTATCTTGTAGAAAGGTGCCTAAACTAGAAGTCATGAAGCTTTATGAGCATGGGGAGAGCAGTTCTGGCTTAGCTTGTAGAGTTTGCAGCTGTTTAGCCTGGGAATACTTTTGAGAGAGCCCAAGTTGCAAGGGGAGCAAAAACAGTGGAGTCTTACCACTGTGGTAATTAACTTATATCTATCTGATACATCATCTTCTAGCTTCCATAGTTTCACAACAAAGTGTCCTTGGACAATGTGAAGCTACTTGTCATCATTCAGGGCTGTATATGTGCTGTATCAAAAATTTTAACTGTTATATTGGATATGCAAACGAAAACCCCACCTTATTTAGGAAGACCTATTATTTGGAAAAATATTGTATTTTTGAGATAGAGGGCTGAAAATAAAATACCCTTTAAAGAAGCTTACAGAAAACCAAGTCTTGACTTCAACTGAGATTTTAGCCACTCCATCCTTGCAACTGATTTTTTGTTAAGAATGTGTAAACAGAGGAGCCTGCTCTAAAAAAGCATGAAACACCATAGTGCCACTACCTCTGTGCTACAGGATGGAGGAAATACAACTAAGATTGGTCTGGTTGAATGGAACCCAAAGTCCTCCACTCTAAAAATGGATGATACATGAAGACAAGGATGTATTACGCATTAACAATGAATCTGAAAAGGTACTGTGAATGTTAAAATCGTACTGACTAAAATATACTGAGGTTAAAATACAGGGTAACTTTACAAATCACTATTAATTTCTTTGGCTTTCATTGCAATAACATTGATTTAATTCATTAGATTCCTTTCTAAATCTATATTTCAGTTTTAGAGTTGTCAGTTTCTGTTAATGACAATTTTGCCCATCTGTTCTAACATGAAAATGAGGCTTCATGCAGTAGACATGATAGATCTCTAATAGTTGAAGAAGTAAGAATCTTAAAGGTATTTCATTTGGATTAGATCCACTCTGATGCAAGTCACCCTTGAAATTAAACCTAGTACTAAAAACTTTTAACTGTATAATCAAAAAACAAAAATGTCATATCTTGTCATTTAGGCCACTGTCTATTTCATAATTTACAGAAAAAAATTCAAAATATTCCCACTCATTCTCTTTCTAATGACAGAGCCATAATTTTGGGTGTCAGCATATCAGAATTCCACTGGATGTGATTAGAATAAGAATTAGTTTCTTTAATTTGGCCATTCAAATGGTAGTATTAGTACAGTAAGTCATTTTGTTAAGCCAGCCTTTGCTGCCAAGCTAGGTTACAACTTCTGTTTCAATCCAGGTTTAAAACTCCCATTCCTCGCCCAGGTCAATCTTCTGAAGGGGTAATTTTTCAAAGCAGTCTGTGAGTCTTAAGCACACAAATCCAGTTAGCAAATAACAAGATTATGTTCTGTGCACTGCTTTAAAAATTTACCCCTAATATCCTAGAGATAGGAGCACAGTTATTGCACATACTGCATACGAGGTATAATTTAAATTGTTTTTAGTAAGCAGTTCCCTGCATTTGTGTAATGCAACGTTATTCTGGGGAAAAAATGCTCGGCTAATTATTCAGTCTAGAAAAATAAACACATCCGTTAAAGGCTTGACTACATATTAATGCATGACCTTTGTAACCACAGTGTTTTATTTGCAAATCTTCTAGAAAATTTTTTATCCATTAAATATATATGGAATTGGATTTTATCTTTACAGCTGAAAGTTACCAAACATATACTGACTCAAACTCAGCACATTTACTGTTGCTTCATAGCAAAGGAGATGGTTTCTACAGTGTGCTTTATTATTGCTTCTTGTCTTGGACTTCTCTTGAAATTCCGAATATAGCTAGAAAAATCAGACTAAAGAACTACACGACTGGATTTCTAAATACAAATGACTGAAAATTTAGCTTTTCAAGTGTAATACTTCTAACAAATTAAAAATCAACAAAAATATTATGCTTCTGTGTTACCTGTTCAAGTGTATATAATGTACAAAAACTTTAATCAAATACTCAGGTTTGCTCAGTTTTAAATTGTGTTAGTTTAATAGTTTCTGTTCTGCTGTTTATATTAATGACATATTCCCATCTAAATATATTGCAGTGCTGAAAAGCCATCAAAACATTTCTAAGGTTGAATGAGTGCAGTTGCATTCATGATTTTTTAATAAAATGATCTCTTTCTATAGAACTGCCTCTTTTTTTTTTTTTTAACAGAGATTGAGATTGTATAATATATATATACATAGTTATAGGAGCATTATAAATACAAACTGCAGCTTCATTTACTGCCTGAATGTTTGATTTCAGCTCATAGCTACACAGTGGGCTGAGAAATGTGAGCTACTGTATATAAAATATGAGGGCAAAAGAAAAGAGGATAAAAAATGAGAGATGCAATAGATTTTTTTTTTTTTGCATATTGATTTAAAGTCTTATTATTTGAAGAAGCAACTGATAATTTGCTAATAGTGATTTTCCAAGAACTGGTGTTTCTAGAGGTGATTTTTATCTATTCTCCTTTTCTGCTTTCACAGTCCAGTTTACATTCTCTACTTTTTAATTCCAGCCTCTTTTGTAGGCATTTGATATTTGTAATATATGTAAAAAAGCAGTTTAATATTGGCTAAATTTGGGCATAGTCCGTGTTATGAATACGAACATCTGCAATGGAATTAAAAGCAGCATTCACCAAAATCCAAGTGCGAAGTATCCCAGTTAAACATACAATTCTGAATGCATAATTTAGTTGCCGTATTTTGTTTCTTTCCTCCATGTGGAATGTTTATGAAATTCTCGGATTTATTAGGTATTTAGAATTTTCCTTTAATTTCTTACTGCTTTTTCCCCTCTGTGCTTTCTGTGCCTGTAGTTAATCTGTGTGGGGACTGGTCCCATGTCATTTTATTTTGTTTCTATTTGTGTTGGATGACTAGCCAGCCTATCAGGGTTTTCAAATATTCAAACCAGCTGAAATTCAAGAACCTGCTATAGTTGTTTGAGTTTTTAAAATGCTTTTTCCTGCTAGTAAGTTGAGCCATTCAAATACTGGGTCACCAAATAGTCCTAAATAGTACTTATCTTTAAAACCTAACGCTGATAAATCTTTGCAAACACATGTTCTCTCTCATTTCCACTCCTTTTTCTTTTTGTTACGTTAATTGCTGTGGGACAATTTGGAAATTCTCTGGTTAATTCTCTGATTGCATCTATTTCAGCTGGTAGCTGTTCAGGGAAAACAAGCATGAGAAAACATATCGGATGAGATCTCTCTCCTGAGCTGGTGACAGTCCAAAATTTCTGCATAACCCAGCTGGACACAACCAAACCCAAGTATTCTGACGATGATCACTGAGCCGGGAAGCGTAAGGTGAGCACGTGCTGTGGAAAGCTAGAGGTGATGCAATGTGTCTGTGTCCCTGCCCATCTTCCCTAGAAGCTTTTAATTCAAGAAGCCAGTTCCAACCAAATTCAGCAGGGAGATCTGGGTCAAAAATAAAGTAGGTAGTGTCCTTGAAAAAATAAGTCACTGGGCAGAGAAGAGAGATCCTGGAAGCGCTGCTGCTGGGGCTCACTGCTGGCTGTGAAACACCAAACCGCAGGGGACCAGAGTCCTGAACTGGCAACAGCTTGGTTTTTATAACATCATTTCTCAGAATCTGTGAATTCTTACCATGCACACGGAGCAAGCCATTTCCTCATCTAACATACTAGTATTCCCTCCACTTCCCAGCTACAGCAATCTGCTGCTGTTTCGAGCAGAAGACGGTTTGGATTTCTCAGGGACAACTGACCCAGCAAAGCACACGCACTGTCTGGTTGCTGATGGCTGGAGTGAAACATCAGTTGAGCATAGATGCTACCAAAGCTCTCGCTCAGTGTGATGTCAGTCATTTGGTTCATGATGAATTCATTTAGAAAATAAGCTATTGAAAAAAAGTCTTTCAGTCTGGGAACTAGAAAGGATTTGGTGTTTACTCAGACTGAAGGCCTGAGTATGAATATAATTTTTTAAATGAGTGGAGTATATTGCATGACTAGTTCATCAACTTACAAGTGGTATCACTAGGTTGCCTTAGATTTACATTTGAAACCCTTAAACTCACAGAAAAGCTGTTCTCACAAAACAGGTAATTAAAGATAATCATGCATATAATTTAAAGATAAAATAAAGTTTATATTTGGTTTCATAGAAAATGTGTTCTGTTTAGAAACATACTGAATTGAAAAAGATGAATTATGGTGTGAATTATTTTAATTCATCACAGAATTCCAGCTTTGTCCTATTGCAGGTGAAAAACTCCTGAGAGCAGAGGCACCACCTCAAGGCAGGTGATCTTCATCAGCTATTTACACAGACTAAACTGAGGTGCTCTCACTGCCCTTCTGCAGGATAAGCTTCCTCCCACATACAAACACAGAGGAAAAAATGGGGTTTATCAGGTAAATAAAATGGAAATAAGTACCAAAACTGACATAGATCACTGACTGTCTGCTGTTTCACTCTTAATATTTAATTAAGAACATGATATCTAGAATGCAACCAGAGCTGAGTGATAGCTGCTAATACTCATTATGTTTAAAGTTTAGGGAAACTTTCAAAGTTCTCCCTACAAGCACAGATATGCCAACAGGAAGGCTTTATGCTATAGTGTGGATTGAGTATCATAATCTGGTCTGTGCTCCTCATAGTGCTGGTAAACAGGCTCTTCTAATCAGATACAAATGCTAATATACATAAAATCTTTACCCATTTAAAAAGAATAAAATATTTTTCTCCAATTAATTCTGATTGTGCTAGTAGAACATACAATCAACAATGTTATGCAAATAGTTATTTTTGCAGTTGAAATCAATAACTTATTTTCTTTTGTAATACACAAAAAGGGAAAAAAAGAGGTTATAATTAATTGCTTATAAAACTAAATCTCTGTGTGGGAAGCCTGCAGGTATTAATCTCATTATCAAGACTTTCCTTCAAACTCTGTACGGCCATTATTGTTCATGATTCGACCACTCAAGAAATCTTGCCATAGACTCCTATTTTGAAAGTATTTATTGGAAGCTGAATGAAATTAGTTCTTTATGAGCTAAGTAATTGTAAAGTTACATTATCCTGTGAAAGGAGATAACTGATAAAATCTGACAATTTCAGTTTTAAGAGGGCTGTGCCTTGCTACACTAAAGTCATGATAACCCTTGTATTTATAAATCTATAGCTTACTGGCTACACACACATAGTCATGAAGTATCAGTTATGCTTACTGATAAAATTACTTTAAATATTGATTATAAAATGACCTGTGTTAACAATAACTATCTTGCTTACTCATGCATGTGGTATTGTTTGCTTCATTTGAATTCCTGTATCTCTAATTCCTTTCTCATTTTTGTTTTATTCTCTTTAACAACCATTGTTCATCTTATCTGATCAGTAAATGGGAGACGCTTTGCTAATTCAGCTTTAATGATACCCCTGCACCCAGTGAAATTCTTGACTGCTGAGGAGTAACCAGGGCACTTTGCATCTAACCTATATGTGTTACAGAAAATTTTCAGTCGCTTCTTTAAACTGATGAGAAGAAATGGATGACAGGACCCAATATAGAGATAGTCCAAGGTAGTAGTACAAGCAACTAATGATGCTCACTAGTCTCCTCCACACAGGTCTACTGGTCATATTTTACACTTGGAGGGCTTACATGTAGTGAAGACTGTGAGAAACTATGCCCAGAAGGTGTCTTTAATTGATTGTGTCTTCTTTGTCGCTGGTCAAGTAGCCTTGTCCTGGATGCGTGCCCTTGGCACTCAAGGGGGACATCTCCATGGTGTACCCACCATCTTTATAAAGATGTACCATTCCCTTGCAGCCTCCCTTCCATTATATCTGCAGAAACTAATGGGTGGCATGTAGTACCCTAGAAAAGGGCTGGTAGGTCTCCAGCGTTGGGGCCCCACGCTGGGATAGTTATTGAGCTGCTTTACCCTCGCACAGGGGTCTAGATGTACAGTGCTAATCCTGTGCCTATGTGGTTGCCTCTGAAGTTGTGCCTCTGGCTGTCAAAGCAGGCTTGAATTTAATCTCTAGAATGATGAGCTGGTTTCTGCTTTATTCACAATCAAATTGTGTACAAAATCATGATTCTTCCATAATTTTCTTCCGTGTTCTTTTCAGCAAGGGAAAATCGACAGATCTAGAGTGTAATCATCATAACTTCCATTCACAATAGGAGTATCTCATTTCCAGGATGTGTTCTGTGGTAAAGACTACTGATTTAAACACAAAACCCCAAGTCCTGAGAACAGCTACAGCAGCATGCAAAGCAATAATTTCTGTTATGGAATTCTATATTTTTATTAGATCCATCCATTTCCAAAAGTTTGCCATATATCACAGCAGACTGTCCAAAGTGACATAAAACGTCCAGCAGAGCAGAAGCAGCAATTCCATTAAAATATTGTGTCTCTGTTGTTCTGCATATATGGCAGAGACAGCTGGGCCTGTTTTGTTTTTTTTATAGAAAAACGTAGTGTCCCGAAGTCATAACTCCTTTGTATGCACGGGGATTCACTCCCATAACTTTTTGAGGCTGCAGATATTAACATGCATTACTGTGGCAGGTTGGTATTGTGGGCTCCTTCTGCCTCAGTTGCAGCCAGAAGACTTTGCCTAGCTGGGTCAGGCCTGGCCACATTTTCTGTCGGCCTGGTTAGGAACTTCCTGGTTTCACTGCCAATTCCAAAAATATAATAAAATAGAGAAATCTCCTTAGTTTTTCCAATTAGCTATGCTGGGGTGTGGTTAACACAAACTAATCATACTCTGGAGTGCTAAAATGTACATGGTGCAGCAGAGTGTCTTGCGTCTCCTGGGGTGTGATTATTTAATGATAATGATGCCCCCTGCAGAGGCACCTTATTGCTCTTTTGCAAAAACAATCTTTATTGAGGGGAATTAATTGCATTGTTGTTGATAGCAAGAAATAAGTTAATATTTTGAAATGATCTTTCTGGTTTGCACAGCTTAAAGGGATGTTCGCACAATTATGTCAAATAAATGGCCTGCCTTGAAAGTTTCTCCATATATTAGGTCTGAATTCCAAAGCCACTCTGGATATATGTTTTCTCAGAAGATTTGATTTCCCTGGGAGTCTTGAAATGCTGAGAAGAGTTTAATCTCTGTTCCATGGATACCTTGTACCGCTGCCTAAAAATTGATCTCTTCAGGGTCACTGACTGTTTTCTAGTTAGAGGCAAATTTGCAGTTATACAGGATTCCCACAGCATATTTACTCTATACAAAGTATCTGAGAGCAACTTTTATGGCAGGGTTTTTAATTAGTGTGATGTATAAAAGCAGCAAAGTTAATAAGGATGAAATTTGCTGGTGTGCTGACTTCTATGGAAGGCAATTGCCTTAAGAGTCATGGTCATAGCCTAGTCTTAAATATCCATCCATATTATTGCACTGATGCTACATAGATTTTGGAAGACGCAGCTCACAGTTCCCAACTGAAAAAGGCACAAGCAGCAACATATACTTTACGTACTCCTATCTACCCACTAATTTATCTCCAGAATAATCGCTAATTTACTTATCTCAGTGCTAATGTTTGCTACAGTAGTTTGGGTTTTGTTTCTCACTTTATGGGAGTCTTTGCATCATTTTTATCACCTGCTTGCTTTTTTATACTAATGGTTCAATACATCAGCATTACAGTAATAATCTAGGTATATATTCATTGTAAAATGATGATTTACTGCAGCAAGACGGATGTATTTACCGTGTATGCAATGTTGCAACAAATGAAAATATCAGAGATATGTGGCCCTGTGTCAGCATATGTGTAGACATACCCGAATGTGCAAACATGAATAAAGCAAAGCAACTTGGTGAAGTTACCTGCAGGGGTACTTGGTCTGTGTGTGGGACTGTGAGGAGGGTGCAAAAACCCCCTGTGGGCTGTAGCGGGTGAGCAGGAGCTCACAGGCTCCATCGCTGTCTCTGTGGCTGCTCCTGCCGATCCCTCATTTTGGCTCCTGGTGACCCTGGAATGATGTGGATGTTTGGGTAATGAGGGGGTGTCATTGCTTTCAGGGGGTTTGGCATGCTCATCCTCTTGCTGGAAGTATGTGATCTCCCCTACCACTCTGGGTGTCTCTTTCCTGCCCCTCAGAGAAGGCAAATGGTACCCTCTGAAACACTGTTTTGTAAGGAGTGACCATCATCTTACCTTTGAGACTCTGTGGATCATAGGATAGTAGGATAATTCAGGTGGGAAGGCAAATCAATTTCTTCACGTGTGTGTGTGCATATGTACAAACACACATATATATGGTTCTTTTAAGGAACTGCTTTAGTAACTTCAGGAAATTTTCATTTCATTGGCTTCTTCCAGGGAAATGCCAGCTACAAATATTCCATTATTTTTGTGCCTAAAGCCCAGACCTACCCAGGTTGCTTCTGATAAATGATTCTAAAATTAATTCTGTTTATATTTTTTTAACAAAATGGAAAATCCAGGTGAGCTGCTCATTAAAGGTACTGATCTGTTTGTACTTGGTCTAGCAGGCTTTGTGGTTGAAGTTGGTTCGCTGTTAGTGATACACTAAGTAGCAGGGTTTTGCAGTGAAACAATTGCATCTAATATTAAAGTTCTCAGTTGAGAGAGAGGCACAATGAAGTCCTATATCAGTGCCCAGTGCTCTTGGGTGAGCTGGGACGAAGACATCTGGTCTCCCTTATTGCTATTGCTCTTGAACTTGGTCAAGGTACTATCTGTTCATACTCAGACCACATAATAACTTCAGTGGTGTCAAGTGATATGACGATTAGGTGGCCAACTTCTACTGTGGGTATCTATGTGTTCTTCAAAGTCACACCTTCTGTTTACATCACCAAAGTTTCTTTCTTTTTTTTTTTTTTTTTTTGATAAATAGCCCTAGAAAGAAGCACTTTGATTCTTTGATTTGACTCTGAGTCCTGTGATGTTTACATGTTGGTACTTTTTATACAGAAAATAATGCTTGTTTTCTGAATGACCATCCACGTTATTTAGTTTGTTTTCTAATTGCCCATTAGGTTTCTCTAAGCCAGAGTGATCAGTGTTTGGTACAGCTGGAGATGGATGGGACACAGTTACCAACTGCTTTCTGCTGTTATAGTCACAGGGACAGGGAGAATTGTGTGTCCAGGGCAAGAAAAAAATTATGGGGAAAGGGATTAGTTCCCAAAATGGTGCGGTGTCTGGCAAAGAAAATTCTGTAATGGCAGAAGCCAGCATCACGAGGGGGAGAGATACTGGAGGAATAAACCTTACTATTTCTGGTTATATGAACGCTCTGCAGCCTCACTTCACTCACTTTTCAGGCTGTATGTATGATGCTTTTCCATCATTTTAGTACCCGGATAGTGTCCATTTGAAGAAAGGTTTAGCTGATGACTGCATTCAGACATTTCACTTTTTTATTTCTCTTACTTTTATTCATATAGAAATAGTTTCCATGTACACAGTCCTAATTGTAGTTAAGTAGGATTGGCTCAGCAATATACAAGCAGCCTGCCTTTCATCTGTATGAAGCCAAGATCTTGGATCCACTTCTACATTAAATATAAAATATTAGATCTGGATAAACTAATTTATGTTGTGTAAAGACTGGTTGCTTCCTCTTCAGAGAATGAATTGATATTCTGATTTTTTCCATCTTTCCAGCTGGAAAAACAGCTGAACATGGAGTTGCTTGAATGCAGGTTTCTTATTTGCACAGAAAAAGGGTGGACAATTACATCATGCATTTAAATTATTTCAGGCCCTACTAAAAGAGAAACATATTTGATCTGTCTCCTATTAGCTGAATCAGTAATAACACTATATAAAAAAAAAAAAAACAAACCACAAAAAAAATCCTAAAACACTTTTTTTTTTCCAGATCCATATGATAAGTTCGGTCAGTCCCTAGAGTCTTGTTTTAGTAGTGTAGATAGATAGAGAAATAAAAAGTTGGAACTTTCAGGGGTCTTAGGGGTGCCAACAAAGTCAAGGAAAAGAACGTGCCAGAGAACAATAGAAATTGGGAAAAAAAAAAAGTACAGGTGCTGGAAGAAATGGGATAGATAACAAATGAAGAGAGAAAAGGCATTTCACAGTCTTCAAGGAAGGCAAGGGAAGGCAGGAAGGGGTTGGCAGTGGGAGCTGGTCCCTCCAGCATCCCTGACCTGCCTGGTTTGGGAGGTGACAGTTCCATATGTCTGTGAGCAGAGAACATATAAAAGGATAATCTAATACAGAGAAGCAACTCAGTTATTGAAAAGCAAAAAAAGCAGTGTGCAACCTGGAGGTGAAGAATTGGCTCTGCATCCACCCAGATTATCTCTTGTTGGGGCGTACACCTGTGTCCTGACTACCCAAGTATCGGGATCACAGCTCTGTGGAGCCATTTCAGTAACAAATTGCCACTCTGAACAGTCTCAGGAAAGACAGTTCTCACTGAACAAATGAGAAGTTGCAATTATTTTGCTGTGGGTTGCACAGTGTTTGGGGTTTTTTTGGTCCTTTTTTTTTTTTTTTTTTTTCCTATTATTTGGATTTGTAAACTGTAGAAATCAGTGAGACAAAAGCCTTTTAAAAATTTAGAACAAGTATTAAGAAAAAAAATAAACAAACTTATTAAAGGAAGTTTTCTTTAGAAGATGACTTCACTGGGAAATGTGTGCCTGTTCTTGATTGTCGGTCTCCACTATTTTTCCTCTTGCCTTTATCTCAGGTAACAAGCAGAGCTGATCAGTAATTTCTCCATGAAATAGGAATAATAAAGCATTCTCTACCTGATTTATTGGCAGTGTAGATGGATGCTGGATCTGTCTGGAACTCCTTCTCTTTGCTGATGGTGGTAGCTGACCAGTGCTTGAGGTACAGGGTGATAAAAACCAAGACCTTCAAAGATAGGAAGGGCCATCATGGGGAAAGTAGAAATCTCTTGAAAGCTGTGTTGTATACATGTGGGTTTGTTTAATGTGTGGCATATAATGCAGTTAATCTCCTTACAAAGTCACTGCTTAGAGAGCAATATGAAAGGAAATCCTGATAAAAGGCACCAGTGTAAATTTGACATTGCATGTAGCAGTCAGCTTTGCGAGTTGTAATTGGAGGGGACAGAATAGTTGTTTATTCAGAGGGGAGAATGACGCTATAAATTTCAGGTATGAGATTAAAAAATAACTAGACTTCATTTTAAAATCTCCTTCCCCTTTATTCCCCTTCATTTCAGCCACAGTCCTCGTTTGAGCTCTTTGCACAGAAGAGAGAATCACTGATCCTGCTCCACATGAGGGAGTGGGAAGCAAATGTGAATGGGGGAGGCAGATGCCTCTGGACTCCAGATGTGATGCTCTGC
>NC_088614.1:13947500-14020000 GCF_036013475.1 Columba livia
TCATGTCTCATCCCTGAGACTACACAGAAGCTATTCTGCTTCTCCTCCGTAATCCTCGGCTCTGCTCTGAGAGCTGAAGTGCTGTGCTGGTCCTGGGCTGCAACTGCACAGCTGGCAGCCACATTTGATGCTAATGGCATGCTTTGAAGGATGACATCAGTAGAAAATCAGCATACGTAATGGAGTGGGAGGTTTTCAGCATCTGTACCTGCTTCACTACCTTCAGAGGCCAAATAACTTCGGTGGCTGTGCTAAGGCATTGCAGATTCAAGAAGTAAGAGAAGCAAGTGGAAGCTTTGGCCCCAGTCTCAGACAACAGATGCTGGAGACAATAAAACCTTCTCAGAAAAGGAAAGCGATTATTACAATTTTCTAGCCAACAATTACCTTGCTCTTATAAATTATGTTGATGTCCATGATATAACACACATTGCTGAGTACACGATAGCTGTCGTATGCTGCCACCGACTTCCCTGCTGGTGCCTGACATGCTGCTTGTAACCCATTTTATTTAGCCTGGAGTACAAAGATGCTCTATAAAATGAGACTGGCCTCAAAATCATGTAATGTGCTGTCTGTACCTGTGTGCCCCAGCTTTCTCTTCAATATTCTGCTGTAAGTCAAAGCCGTAGCCCATTAGATTTCACTGTCTTGATATAGCATTTGCAAATAGTACCAGCCCAAAAGCCATTCGTGTGGGCAAGTTTGCCAAGATTTACTTAGGAATTTTTATGAAGAACTAGCGCAGTACCAAAAATGTAGCTTTCTCTTCTTTCAAGTCCCAGCCTCTTTTGAAACATCTCTTGCTGCCTGTTATCATTTAATTTCCACATGCACAAATACAGGATTCATTCCCAGTTCTCTTGACTATAACATATCAACCCTCTCGCTAACATCCTTAACCTCTGCCCCTGGAAAACTAATCATCTCTCTTGTTAACTCAGTCCCTTTTAGAGATGGCAGCGCACAAAGCACACCAACACTTCTCTACTGTAAGTAGGGAAGTAATGCTTCTCTCTACTTGGTTTGTTCCACAGCTTCCACACTGATTTGTGTTGTACAATTCAATCTTCTGAATCACCCTTAATGACATCTATTATCTAAAATCCATTGGGCACCACTACTTCACTTCATTCCTTAATTACACCACCTCTCTCTTTTCATACCTGCTCTTATACTTACCCAGTCACTGCCCTTAATGTCATCCTATTTCTCCTGTACTAAGCTTCCAAAGTACTCATCAGCAACGCATGCAGCCAGCTCTGTCCTCCCGCCGAACCGCTGAGAGTGCTCGTGAGGAGTGTTTTCTTGCCTCCTTTCCTCAAACAAAAGCAATCCTTAGATTATAACAGAGAGTAGAGGAAGGCGTTATGGGTTAAACTGCCATAGAGGGATTCTACCCATGCAGTTTGGATTTAGAGACACTATTTGTACAGAGATGAGTTTAGAATTTTGATGTTCAGATGTGCCTAAGGTTTGTTAAGAGTTTAATTTACACTGAGAGTCAATGGGCCTTTGGAAAATCCCAGGGTTTTTTTTAGGTAGTGTGTCAACAGACATTTTCTTTAGGGTGGAGAATATTCCTGTTCAACCCTATGCATGGGGATTAATCACAGTAAAGTTAGATTTTTGTAGTATATTAGTGTATTTTATAGCAATGCAACAGTTAGCCATTCATCAAGGCGCAATGAAGCACATATAAATTTTCTAGAAGCTTCCCATTCATGTGATACTGAATTCTTGACTGTTCATAACAGTGAAAATAAATGAAAACCCTTTCAGACAGCAGATGCTGTACAAGTAGAGTTGGTTATTTAGGGCAGGAGTGATTTGGCAGACCTAGTATTGTTTGTTAGAGTGCTGTCCCACATAGAAGGTAATTTAAAAGTCACATTTAAAAAAAATAATTTTTCTGTAATTTTTCAAAACTGAATGAATTCAAAGTCAGAATAGAGAGCCATTGATTATTCTGGCTTCAAGGATCAGGAAGGAGGTTAATTAGGGGCTGATAAAAAGTTCTCTGGGGCAGGGGTCATGTCTTTGTATGTATTTGCACCATGACTAATGCAGCATCCCCCTAAGCCTTCTGGGGCTGTGGGGTTTTTTGTAATATAAATAAAATTGTAGTTTAGAGTGTGAAAATGGGTTTGATGGCAATTTTTGAATCTTTACGTTTTTAAGAGCTGTTTTCCAAATTTCTGGAGCAATATGAATGCAGCAAAAGTGTTTTCTCATTGTGATTCCTTTAGAGAGTTTTCATCAGTGAAAGAGCTCTCCTGTACTGACATAAATGTAACTCAGATTAGCAGGGATCCTTCTGGGCTCTGTAGAGCCCTGCGGATCAAACCATCATACAGACAGAAAAGCTTGTGGCTCTTCTGGGTGTTGAGATCTTTTTTTCTCATTGGATCCAAGATGCATGAAGCAAATGTACCTGAGGAAGTGAGTACGTCTCTCCACTTACCCTACTGGGAGGGGTTTTGAACTGGGAATCTGGAGGTCACGTGGAAGAGCTGTGCCTGATTCTTCTCTTTGGCAAATTATCACCTGCATTTTGCAGACCACTGCGGGGATGGGAGCCACATCAGTGGCATGCAAGCATCTCCTGTGGCGTCTATTAAGTGTAGGCATCACAGATGGCATGACGGTGGAGAAGGGATAGCATCAAATAAGTTCCTGTGGGTGTCTGATACTGTAGTTTCTTACTGTTTCGGGTAACTCTTTGCAGACTCATGGGTTTGTGCCCCTATGAAGGAACAAACAAGAAAGATCATCTGGCTTTTTATGAGAAGTCTTGATCCTTCTATTTCCCGTCTTAAAGAGAAATAGGACAGCAAGCAAAGCAAATGGTAACAAAAAGTATAAAATAATAGCTAGGGAGAACATATGATTTTGTAACATTTAAGTTAACTCTGAAAATATTCCTAAAAATGCTACTTCTGCTAACTGGCTATGGGCAACCTTATGCGTTTCATACAGGTTTGTGAAATTAAAAAGCCAGCTGTATGATGAGCCTTGAGGGCTTGAAAATGGTCTTCCAGATGCTGATACAAACACAGATTGAAAATCCCCAAAATACAATTTGGCCTTTTAATCACCAAGAACTGGTGTCCGTCTCTGGTTTTCCAAACAGCTTTAATCTTGTTCTAATGAATAGTGACTTTCTCACTGCCTTTTTCCCCCTTCCCCACCCTACAAATAGTTGCCCAAGTAACTTATTTTCTTCTCATTCTCTTCTAAATTAGACGTGTCTCCTTCTCTTTCTTTAGCTTGGTGCAAAAAATATCCCCAAAAGTGCGAAGGCCAACAGTTCTCAAATCAAGATTGAGCCATGAGCTTTCTTCTGTCCTCATCCCCCATATCTTTTCTATGGCTTTACAGAGAACTACTGCAAAATTTACTCCTCTCTGTCGTCTTGTATTTTGTTCCTTCCTGCAGGTCATAATGTCCATGCGCAACCTACTAATGGTGCCTGAATTATTTTGTTGTCTAGTGTGACAGATGATGACTTTGCACTTCACTCATGGCTTTCGCTGTCCCTGATACCTTCATGCTTTATTCGAATTGCTTTGCTCTGATCCAGGCCATAAAGTGATTATGGATGGTGTCCACTGGCAAATTTGGCTTACTTTCATGCTTTCCTTGAATCTTGTGAAGGTGGCCAATCCAACAGGAGAAGACCTCCAGCCGCTCTGGCAGGCCACAGGCCCTCCAGAACTTTCTGAGGCACATGGTAATTGGTGAAAAATCTGATGCTGGTCATGGCTTATTACTTAACCACACACTGTAACTTTGCCTTTTCCTTCACTGCTAGGGGGATCTGAATAGGATACAGGAGAGAAACTAAAAGTGGCATTTTCTACAGGAAATGGCCCTCACGAATATGCCTCTGCTAATAATTACAGAGCTGGTTTTATTTTGTTCAATGCACTGCTTCGGTTTTGGATCCACATCAAGAGCAGCATATGCTCTCCAAACTAAAATATGTGCATATCTGATTTTTGACAAAAAAATTATTTAATTGATCTCTTCCTACCCTCACCCCTCCCCCTCATTCTCTTCCTGCCTTTTTGCCCATTTCGTTACTAATTCCGTAATATGGTAAGCCCCCTATTATGAAAGAAATCTGAATTAATTTAAATATAAAATATAAAGAATTAACCTTACAGCAAAACAGATAACAGAAAAAAGAGCTAGTTTTTTCTGTCAAGTGACAGCCTTCTCGTTTATTATCGTTTTAACAAATTAAGTTGCAAAATTGGCATTATTTCAGAACTGTACAAAATGTAATGACTCTATGAAATATATTGAATTTTTCAAGTATTAAAAATCCCTTAGTTTTGAAAATGAATCACTGGAAATGATCCTTAAGAATCCAAAGTTTTTTTGTGTCGTTTCTATACTATGCCTGCACGAAATCTAATGGCATTTGCCGAGTTAATCCTGGATATTCTATTGTTTTGGTATTTGTACTCTATTAGTTAAATACAACATGTTTGAGAAAATCAAAGGGAAGAGATGTTGTTAAAACAGGAGAAAATATTTATCCCTTAGATGCAAGAAAGACTTGTCACCCAAAATAAATCTGGCTTAAACCCTTTAAGTCTTAAATCAAATAAGTTTTAAGTTAAAATAAGTTTTCAGTCTTAAACTTGTCTTCCACTGAACGTATATATTTGCATGTGTGTGTGCACATGGCGGCGTGCCCATGTGTAAGAGAACAGCATGCACTAAAACTGAATTCCTCTAAACCTTGTTTCAAGGAGCACTTAATGCTGCTTTGTAATGGCTTGCGTGCAGGTAGATCTGAATTATAAAGATATAATGTTGTGTATGATTAAGCAGCTCTAGAAAATATAGGGATGAACTTCACCTGTGACCTGTAGTGCGTATTCCTCCTCTCTTTTGTTTTCGTTTTACTGATATATGTGAACAAATGCAAACACACATGTTAAGAAGCACAATCCCAGGGGATAGTGCAGGTGCAGTGGGGGGCTCTGGGTGCCAGGGGCTCTCAGCAGAGTCCAGGTCCATGGAGAGCACAGGGCAAGGACCGGGGATGTTTCCAAAGGGGGCAGAGGATGCAACCTCAGGTGGGAAATGCTGCAGTCTCATGTTCCAGCGGGATGGAAAGGAAGCCAGGGAGAGGCAGCGACCCACAGGATGCAGGCTGTTATCTGATGAGGTCATCGTCACAAATGTTATAACTCAAAAACGTAGCTTCTTGTCAAAAATGAAAATGATGCATAGACATGGGAAGAGCCGTGTGAATATTTTCCCCTCCAGATCACTCTCTTCAGATTTGTTCATGTATCATGTCACTTCAGCTGTCCCTGTGCCACAGGTCACTTGCTAGAAAATTGGTGAAGATGGTCCTGCCACCTCAGCGTGTGCATGATAAAACTTGCCAGTTTTTGCTCAGACCTTGCCAGCATTTTCTCTCCACAAAAACCAACAGTACTTTCTGAGTACCACCTCCGTTCTCTTCTCTTCTCTCTCTTGCCTTTGCCTGTCCTTCGAATACATCTGTGTCTTTGCCCTTCGAGAGAGTGCCCTTTTTTCTGTTGGCAGCCCTTGCGTAGGTGCCGTGTGTTGTGCTGCCTCTCTTCTCTGTCTCACTCTATTCTCTTTCCTGCTGATGAGACCCATGTTGCTTTGGCAGAAAAACTAAAATACAGTAGTTCATCAATCCAAAATCCACGATGATGCACTTGTCTGACAGTGGGGGTTTGGCTGAAGGTGATTTTGACTATGAGCCTGACTCTTTTCTCTTGACAGTAGAGAAGAACGGTAAGACTTTGTCTAATACAGATTTCCTCAAGTATTTTGAAAAAAATAAGCCTGTCTTTATTGGTGGGCAGTGTAGAGAAATTGTTTGAATTGAGAAGATACAGGGAGCAGTGCTGGTGCTGGTGCCAGTGCATGTCCTCATTTGGAAATGGTGAGTGCTTTGTGTCTCATTCTCAGGGACACAGGGATTCCTAGCCCAGAAGCAAAACAACTCTTGTGAGAAATCACTAACTGGTGCCACCAGGGCTAGTGTCCTGCAGCATGTCCAAAGTAGAGAGAGATGTGGCTGCAGGAGAAATACCTGTGTTGTTTATAGTTTTGCAGATGAATCTGGAGAATCTCAAGTGACATTATAGGGGCCAAAAGTTCATCTGTTCTGGATGTAGTAACAAAACACATCAGGATGGAATACAAGGACTTTGGGAGGGTATCTGCACTCCCTCTTCACCCCCAGTCCTCCATTTCAAAATTACTTAAAATGCTATTGAAAATTCAATATTAAACTGAAACCAATCTTGATCTTCTATATAACTTCACGTTTTGGTAATGTAAAGGCTGATCTTCGTGTCCTGCGGCGAAATCTATGTTCCTTGCAATACTGAACAAGATGGTCCTTGCCCTGAAGGCTTCTGTCCTTCACACTAGCAGTGCCTGTATGCCTTCAGCACTGAAATAATGGCAAATCATCTGGAAGCCCTCTGGAATCACTTTATCTTAAAAGGTTGTATTTTAGAGTAAAAAAATGAAATAAAATAATCCATTTGTAACTTTATCTGGAAAGGGTTGGAATCCGATAGAGAACAGATGCATAAAGATACTTGTGCGCTCCTTGTTTTGGGCAGTGATTTAGTGTGCAATGTTTATAACCTTTTTATAGCCAACCGATGCCTAAAATCAAACCAAGCCACAGCAGCAGCAGGCCAGACATCAAGGTAGGGATGATGTCTGAGCATGCCAATGGCTGGGAGAGGAGCCTGCACTTCCTTTGAAGTTCCAGCATCAAAGATGACGAATAACTCTTTTCTCCATGTTCCAGTTTCACACATCATCTGAGCATCCTTTGGCAGCAACAGTTGGACCAAACCTTGGAGCAGCAGCTGGTAAGTCCAGAAG
The DNA here is from genome assembly GCF_036013475.1 of Columba livia. NCBI lineage: Eukaryota > Metazoa > Chordata > Aves > Columbiformes > Columbidae > Columba > Columba livia. Next base: position 13,954,404 of record NC_088614.1, read on the forward strand.
TGGAGCTGGGATACCTGTGGCATCAGATGTACTGGAAACCCTTCTAAACCGTATTTTGAAGTCTCAGCATTTGTGTGGACCTACTAATAAGACATACATTTCATTACAAGACATGCATTTCATCCATAGGCTGTGTGTCTGATTATGCATGGCAGCGTGACTCATTCCAGAGCTGCATCGTTACTGGCTGCACTTTAAGACGAGGATGTGGTTGGCAGCACAGGGTGACATGATACAGGCTTAGTCTGTGACCGAGCCAGGAGACTGAACTGCAGCTCAGATGAGCTGTTCCTGGCTTTTCCCTTGATTTGTTGTGTGGCATTGGACAAGTCACTTAACCCCTCTGAGCAAAAGTGGTGCTGTGATCAAAGTGGCATGACTAGCACCTGTATGAGGGGCTGCTGGCTGTCAGCATGTGTTGGGTACTTTGGGATCTCTGTCTCCTTGTGAATGCACATGCATATATATATATATGTATATGTGCACGTATCTTATACATACATAATGGATTTATTTTATATTTGTATAGATTAATAAATACACCCCCCCCACGAATAGGTGTGTGTATATCTGTATGTATTATACAGACGTATGTGTGTTTGCAGAAGCTTTTGGTTATCACAGCATAATATTATATTACTGACTCACCACATTTGAAGAATATTTCAGTACTGTGAAGTGAGCTTCACTGATTTCAAGTCTTGGCTTTCAGAAACCACAGTCACTTTGTACCTGTATGTGTCTTCTAGGTCACTTTGGTGTGCTCAGTGCTGTTTTCTCTTGGTGTTGCTGGCAGCATCAGCACACGTCTGTACAGCACCAGTGCAGCAGGTTCTTACAGATGTTGTGTGCAGCTCTGCCATTGAAGGCTGTTCTGACACTACCTTTAGAAGTCTAGGTATAATCATTTAATGTAATTGTTCAATGCAGCAAAAAAATCTGACAATTCACTCGCTCCTGAATATGCTAGTATTTAAAAAAAAAAAAAAAATCACTTAACTTTAGTAGTCCCTTAAGAATGACTAGGAAATTGAAGGCAGCCTTAACTGTGGAAGACCCCAGGATTTGATATTGCAGCATACAGGTGCATGCGGTAAGTGACTGCTTGGAGACTCCTGAGAAGCCTTGATACAGTGGGATGAATTATACCATCATTTATGTCTGTAGAATCCCTCATCACAATGAACAGGGCTCACTGGCGTAACAGTCAGGTGTTCTCGGAGCAAGAGTGAAATTGAAGCTACAGTAAAAGCCTGAAGTGCTTAAATACTGTTGTTTCCAGTGCAGTTGGCATGCTGGTGATGTCAGCAGATCACAGGAAAATTTGTGCATTGGATCATTTAGAAATGAATCTTCAGAAACATGTCTTGGAATTAGGTAATTGCTACATTTCAGTGAAAATTTTAACCTAACTGCTCCAGATTCTGTTGAAAAAATTTAGTCTGATGCTTCAGCCATGTAAAGTTCAGGTGCCACTGAATAATAATAACAATAATAAAAAAATTGAGTTGTGCAACACTGAATATGCCTAGAATTCTTATTGTATATTTATAAAATAAACCCTAATGGCTTTTTGGAGTTGTTATGGTAGAGACTGTCAATGTATATTAAGATTGCTATGATAGTACATAGCCTTTATGATAAAAGCATGTAAATTAACATAGAAATCAGCAGGACTTTGCATATTTTCTTGTAATTTAATACAAACAGGTCCAGATTTACAGAATCATGTGCACAGAAACTGTGTGTGCACATTTTTGATTGTGCATTTCTGACCTTAACTAACAGAGTGAGAGAGAGGAACAGCTCACATGGTTCAAATCTGCACTAAGGTCTGCGAATCCGCATGCCAAATGAAACACAAGGCGACTTTTGATGGCCAAGTTAACCATCAAAAAGGTTTTTTAATGGAAATGCTGTCACACTCTTAACTAGAGTACTGCTGCCAGGCATCACATCAATAATGCAAACTTTGGAAGACAATCTTGCAAACTAAATAGCCAAGAATTCTGAAGTATTTCTAGAAAGAAAAAAAGAAAAAAGGTGATTATTATGAAGAGGGGAAAGCCATCAAGTGAAATTTAATTTTGCATTCAGATTTATTATTGCTATCTGTTCCCGGTGCTGAAATGCGTGTTTACTTGCAAAGGACAGTTTCTTTCCATAATGAATCATAGTAACGCTTAAATTAAGCACAGTAAAAGAATGGTTAATGTCATAACACGCTGACAATTTAACCTGGCCAATATTTTTATTGCCTTGTACAATAAACCTAACAGAGCACAACTTGCTTTTTGACTGGTGGAAAATCGGTTATGAACCGCCAGGGAATGACCAATTTTTCAAATGCAGCCATTCAGTCACACTATAGCCACTAATACTTTTTTTTTCTGTACACTATTGCTGTTATAATCTTTTGAGGATATTTTATCACGGCAATAACCTCCTCAAAATCAGTCTTTACTGCAGTTAATGACTGGACAGCTGGAGCATTAACTGGCCTTGGCTTTGCCTCTAGCCATTAACTAACAAACCAGTTGTTATCCGCAGGTAACAACCAATTTCTTGTAGAATTTCCTTGATAAAGTGTCTCACTGGATAAAGTGGGTATTTTTTCCTCTTCTTTCCTCAGCTGAGATCTAGCAAGTGCAAGATAATACGTAGAGAAAGAATTGCAGGCAAGTAGCAATAAGTAGTAGCATTGTGAAAGAAGTTAAATTATAAACCAAAATTCATAAAATGTTGATTGTTTACTCCTGCCAGAATTTTTCTAACATTAATAAACGACTGTTCTGTTATGTCTTGGTCACTCGGGTCCAGCACGCCATCCTGAATTCAAGAGTGGAATTTGGAAGCTGTGTTAGGGGGTGGCAAGGAACAGTCCCTTGCATGTGCTACCGTGGCATACAGCCTTCCCCAGGGGACAGACAAAAGCAGAGGCATGGCAGGCACTGGCCAGTTAGGCAGAGAGAGAGAGAGAAGAAAATGGAGACAGTTTTTAAAGTGTCTTCCATCTTCCAAGTAAATACCGAATGAAGAAGTGAGGTTAATTCTGTATATTTTATACTTAATAAAATGGGTATTATTTTTGAGGGCTCTCATAAAATTTTAGCATTTTTGCTTGTGGTTTGAAATTATGAAACGTTAACCTCTGTTTTGTTGTAGCATTATTTTAAAAGTAGGGTTAGCAGATTCAGATTGAATCAGTACATTACTGAGGGGGGTTTAAAGCAGAGATTCATGGCATTGTTAAACAATAGCAGAATAAGTAAAATGTACAAATGAAACACCCATAAAGAAACCAAGCTTTATCATGCCATAAACAATGATGTCTTAAAACTGTTAATAGGCTTAATAACAGTTTATTATTTTACCTTAACCCTTTTTAATGCCTTGTTTTCTCCATCTTTTATCTTGGCTGTACTGAGCTTTTAATACCACTTCTTAAATTTTTCCCTCTAGGTATATGAAGACAAAGGCAAATATGAAGACAAAGTAAAAGCAGCCATGCGTTTGCTTTCAAGAAACACAGGAGGCACTGTGTTCAAAAACCTTCCAGGGCTAGGCTTTGGGATACAGCAAGCATCTTAGCATCTACGGTACTTATAGAAGATTTCTAAAACCAAAGGTGAAAATCCAGAACAGTAGGAGCTGGAATGACAGGTCGGTGTTTCCAAGGGGTGAAGGTTCTCCCCCAGTGTCCGAGTTTGCAGCCTATCTCACAGACCCATCCGCCCTGTGCACGGTGACCGTGGCTTCCCCTCTGCTGAGGGCTTCTGTGCATTTCCAGATGTTTGCACAGGAGGCTTTTGCAAAATGTTTTATTGTCTACCAGAAATAAAAATTAATATTGACCAGAATTTATAACCAGAGAGTCAATTCCAGATCATATTACATTTTGAAATCAGTTTAATCCGGAAAGATTTTGGGATTCTTGGCACTAAGAGTTTGTCTTGCAGTTGAAATCACTGACTATTCTGCGTACATGGAAATGATTCCATTTCTTTGTGGTACACATGTAGAACTGTCTCATGCTATTGGAGATTTAATTTGGGCATTGATGTAAGAATAGACCCCTTTCATTGCATGTGTACTAACTACTGATATTATTTGTGATTCAAGCATTTCTGGCAATTTGAAGTGATCCGATGATTTTAAAATCATTCTTAATTTCATAAGTCTACTCCTTTAATCTCTTTCAAATTACTGAAAATGTAAGGCATTCCAAACATTTCTGATTGTTCTTCACTGCTTTGGCCCCATAAAGCCAATCTTTTCTGAAGTTAAGCACTTAAAAATTTGAAGTACTCCAATAAATTTAAATTGGCATATTCTGTGCATATCAATTGAGAATTATTAGAGCATTAGTGCCTAGGAGTGATAGCTGAGGGCATGCAAACCAGTTCATACATTGATTTTTAATGACTTCTTATTGATTCCATGCTTTTTAAACTTGATACCCTTAGGTTGCCTCTTACATAGAGTTAACAGATTTGTGATGATACACTAAGTTTGGAAGAGGTACCTTTTTCCTCTTCTGCTTTTTCTTTTCTCCTTATGGTTTATTATTATAACTTTGTTCAGATGCAAATAGCAAATACTTTGTGGCTTAAAAAAGGGTGAATGTGGTTTTAATGGCATACGGCTGCTCATGTTTTCCTTGCTTATCAGTAGACAAGGTTTACGTTCAAACTTTTAAGGGTCTCTCCTACACTCAGTGTATGCACTCAGTGCTCACCAGCAATGATGGATGCCCTAGGCCTGCACTGACAGGAGAAACAGGTATCTTAGTAATTTTTAAAAGTCAATCTTAATTTGTTGGACCAAGATATTGTAGGTGTCATAAAGCACAAAGTGAAAATGTACATTAATACTTTTACATTTTTGAAAATTGTTGATTTATATTATGAAACACACACACCTCTGCTCTGTATGTATTTCCACTGTGTTTATTAATACTTTTGTGTTGACCAATTAACCAACATGTTGTCAGTGCAGCCTGCGCTGGTGATAACTGGGGGAAGTGGGTACCATACTGCCATGGTGGCCACCATCCTTTGCAGAAGGAGGAAGGCTGGGGATGGTGCCCAGGCACAGGGGAATGCCAGAGAGAGCCCTGATGGAGCGGCTGCCCTGGGCTGGCTGCAGGGCAGCTGATGGTAGTGCGGGATGTGCCCAACTGATGCATCAGGAAGGTTTGGGGAAGAACCACTTGGAAACAGTTACACCACAGCCCTTCCTTGGGTGTGAGATATGTTTTTTCCACAGTTTCCCTTCATGGAGTGTAACAGGGCAAGTGAGAATATTTCTAATAGATTCAATTCTTGTGGGTTTTTCAGTGCTTCTCCCCTGCTGCTTGGGCTGTGTTGTGTGAGCTGTTTTAGGAGGCAGTGGTTCCAGTTACATTTTGTGGGGAACAAAATGCTCACACTTCATTGCTGTGACACCATTGCTTGTGGTACCCTTGCTGAGGATCCTGCCAGAAAGCCTGCTGACCATCACACGCAGGTGTCCCTCTCTCCCCCCCACTAGACGAGATCCCCTCCGGCTGCGGCTAAGGCACGTAGCAGTCTGAAGAGACATTAATTGCTGCTAACTGTGATGAGCACTTCTGTGTTTAGGCTTTGTTTAGGGCAAATTCCTCTGCAATTGCATTGTTGGAAGCCGCGGGTCTGTTAAAGTCGGAGTTATTAGGCCATGTGCTTTCTGTGTGTTGTCATAGTCGGAAAAACACCAGTGCAAACGTCTGTGCTGGGCAGAGGAAGTGTTAAGTGAAGAATAAAAACAAGCCCAAATTCCCATTTGGAAACTGCATGCCTCAACAAATACCACTGTTCATAGCAAGTTATTAGCTTCTTGGTTGTAATTCTGGTCCTTTGCAAAAGAGAGGTGGAAAAAGCATGTAAAAGAGATTTTTGATACTTCACGGTATATTGAATGAACAGCAGAAAGCTCCCCAGTCTGCCCATTTCCATTTACAATTCGGACGTGGTTGAGGAAACACTTCCATCTCTTTTCCCATGTGATTTGTCATGTCTTCTCGTGGCAGCACCCTGAACACACCAAAATGCACCTGAATAACACACTCTTGGGTTACAAATCTGAAAAGTCCCTGTTTTTCTCAGCTGAGCTATGTATGAGTGACCTGTAAGAAGCCCTTTTCTCCTTCTGCATAGGACGGGTCTCCACTGTGGGCACTACGAGGGCTCGCTGGTGGGCAGGAGCTGGTCATCTTCCACAGGGTACCAAGGAAGGAAGGATGGCCTGTCCCTGGGCGAGAGGGCCGCCAAACCTCAGCAGGCTGGCAGGGGATTACCCCCCTGAAAGTAGGATGAGAAAGTTGGAATTACAGTTAAATGCCTTCTGGGAGGCTGAGGTGAGTGTCTGCTGGTAGATTTAGCTGAACTAAACATCCTGAAGTTTACTCATTTCACACCATCCGCTCTGCACTGTTACTGCATTTGATGGAGTTACTAACAGCTTACCAATATGCGTAGTCTTCACCTTCTCTTGTTTTTGCCATGTGCCTTCCAGAATTAGAAGATTCAGAGGGAGAAATGTCATTTATATGTTCATTTAGAAGCCACTCTGAGCAACAGCACATTTACGAGTTTGGTTCATTTTTATGGATTTGATTCATTGCTTATTAAAGCCAATGGAAATCTTTCCATTGTTTTCAGCTGGTTCTGGCTCAAACCTTCTTGGTGCTTGACAGTATTTAGTAGGAGCTGAAAGATCTGAACTTCTAAATCATGATGTATTATGGTCTTCTGCAGTGCCTGTTTCTTAATTATATACGTAATCCCAATATCTGTTGCAGTGTATTTCTGGGTAAGCAGTTTCTATTTTGTTAAATTTTCACAAGTATATTGTCATGAAGCAGTTAAATAAAATATCATCAATGTTATATTTGTCGTAAATGAGAAACTATATATTGAGATTGGTTTTATCCATTCATTAGTTTATGGACACAGAGTCCTCTGAGGAATGTCACAAATTCCCTCGATGTCCCTCTGTGCTAGATTTAGCATTTGGATCTTTGATTTAATGGAAAGATATATTAAAAACTGATACAGCCAGACAGCTCCCTGTGGGGTATACACGTATGTCAGCTTTTACGTCACAGTTATTTCAGTCAAGATTTGGGAGTAAATTATTTTATCCAAAAGTTGTTCTGGAATATGCCGTGCACTTTCCATAAGCATGTGATGTCTTTTCAGATGGTAGCAGATCAACCATTTCAGCTTCTCCCGCACAGCTCTCACCCGTACGTGTATCTGGGACGTACTGGTGTACCTGGACATCACCCCTCCCCGCACCTCTGGGCTGCGGCACCCGGCAGATGTGCCCAGAAGGGGCCAATGTCTTCCAGAATGCTGGGAATTTCCACAGCTACGATATGCTGTGAAACCATCTGCATTTTTAACAAAGTTCAGTGTGATTGTGGTTTTGTCTTTTATGTTGACTTTCTAAAGATACTCCAGAATTTCCCTCAGGAATCTTTAGTGAATCTGTGGATTTCAAATTATTATTGTAACATATTACAGGACAATTAATTTGTAAGCACTGTTACCTGTCCTAGAAAGCAGATTCTGAGAGGAATTATTTTATCTTTATAATTTAATGTATCTTGTAATGAAAACTAATCTATGTGGTTCAAATTCAGACATTAAAACAAGTTAAAGGGGTCAGTATATACAATAAATTTCCCTTTGCCAATTTACTTCATTAATTTAGACATTGCCTTTTCACTTTAACTCATTAAAACTTTTTTGCCAAGTTTACTTATCTGTGTTAAGGATACAATTAATATTATAATTTTTAATTATGCAGTTGGTTTTATCAGAGCCAAAGTGTTTCCTTAAGTGTGAATATCAAAATAGAGTCCATATTTTTTTAAGAAAGTGAAGCACTGCAATTTCACTAATTCCTTAATAACACAAATATTTATGTATCTTTCTCCTTACTGTTTATGCGTCAATAGCTATGTTGTTTTATTTTATTTTATAACCTTAGCATAATATACTACTGAAAGCTATGTATTGTACTACTTAATTCTGTACCACTCATTCTGATTTATGGCATCATTTTGTTTCCAGTTCATTCCTTATCTTCAAAAGGCTTGATCCAAAACTCATCAAATTCAGAGGAATAGATCCCAGTGGGCTTTGGATTAGTCTAGTAGGGTGAAACTGTGGACTTGACAAAGTTTGCATTACATGTGCAGCTATGCAGTAGTGAGATGACTTGATAGATTTCTAATTCAGCTACTTCTATTTAGAAGCAAGTTCTTGAGTATCCTGACCATGCACTTGAAATTTAAGAGACTGTTTTAGTTGCATATATTCATCCATTTTCTTACTATGACATTTGAGAATACATTTATTTGCCAGTTTGATTTTATCATCATTATGGAGGACTCATGTTTCTAATTTCTCCTACAGGCTCTTGAATTGTTAATGTTAACTCCTACTGAACCCAATCTTGTTTTCTAACAGAGGGATACCATTCTGAACTTGTATTGATGCTGAGCTGTTAAAAATATGTTCTTCGGGAATGACAGGTTTACAAGTCATAATAAAGTACAGCTCATCACAAAAGGATGGAAAAGCATTAATGCAGAAGACATCTGGTAAATAATAGTACAATGTATTTATCTTGTTATTTCTTAGTTATAGATGTATGGAGTGATAGATATAGAATTATGAAATTGATTTAAGTTCTTCAGTGCAGCAGAAGCTGTTTTGTCATCTTCAGTGCTCTTGCTTTTCTTTTTCACCTGACATTGTTAAATTGGAACAACCTGGACATATCTTCCATTATATACCAGCTAGAACATTCCTGGGTTTGCCATTAACTTGATAATTCCTAGTATTCTGGCTGATTACGTATATGGACTGCTGCACATGAGATTCGTTTTATTAAATAAATACAGAAGGAATGTGTTAATATGAAATGATTGTAACAGATACCACTAGATAATAATGTATGCTACAAGCTACCTTAAAATGTATTTTTGATATATAGCTGCGCTGCCTGATACATAGTTATTGTGCAGCTGATTAGCTATGGTGAGAAATTACTCATTCCCTTGTATTAACTACACTGTTTAACTACACTGTTTCCACCAATCAGTATGAAGTATGCCAACTTTGTTTAGCCTGTGCACTTGTGCAATGATGAACAAGTAATGCATAAAACAAACCCTCCTACCTAATCAAACATTCCTCAGAGATTTGAAAACAGAAACAAAGGGTAAATCCATTCGTAGATTGTAATGGTAAAACAAAATAAAGTTTGACACATGTATATGGAAAATATGAACACATGATGTGAATATTTTTTTTAAACAACAACATGTTTGAATTATTAATAAATGCAAAAAATATGTTTTAACACAATATGGAACAATTGGAAGGATATATTTCTTTAGAATCACAGGGTCAGGAAAGATCTCTATTGAATACAAACATTACACATGTTTTTTTCCCCTCTCAGTTTGCATTTTAGCCTTCTCAAACGTCTCTCTCATCATGAAACACAGCCATGGTTATAGTTGGGAGAGTTTCTCTTTTTCATCCTTGAGCCTGCAGTACAATCTTCAATCTCTGAGTATATAATAAACGAAGTTTGTTAACCTTCAGGGTGCGAAACCCATTTTTCTCTTCTTGTCCTAGGGTGTTAGGTGTTGAGGATAGCTGATGAGCAGTTCTTTAGGGAGGACTGTACTGCTATCCAAGAAAGAGCTTACCTTTAATTTTGTCATATATCCTGGTTGCCACATTATTTGATTTTAAGATAATTGATGGATCTCTTTATGGGTATATTTTTTCTTAGTCATCAAGAAAGCTCGAAATATTTGATAAGAGTGATTTTATTAGAGAGTAGTAAATATCGACAGAATGAGATACCAGAAAGGTGGTTTTTTATTATTTTGTTTGGACTTTTTTGCCTTTGTCTATTTGAGTGAAACTGCTGCTTGCGGATTTGATGGGGACTGTGATGAGAGACCACTGTAGTCATTTTCACTGGTGATTGCACATTAATTAGGGGCCTCCATTCTGCCCTTTTCTACAATTCTTATTGACTTTAGTGGGTGCTGTGTGAACAGATAATGAACAAAATACCCATCAAAGTAAATGCCATATATAAATAAAATCCTAAATTGAAATAATGATAAGCAAGTTGAAGTAAAGACAATGGTGCCATTAACATTGAGCCTTTAGAGGAAACAATATAAGTAAACAACAATTTCATCTTTAACTTTAAATTCCCAGTTGTGCATTGGCTCGTACCCCAACTTTAACATTAATCAGAAGCTTCTCTGCATTTCACCTCCTCATTTATAAAAAAATCTTTGCTGAAAGGTGATATAAAACTCATTATTTACCTGAGTGACCAGAAAGGCTCTGAAAGTGCCATTCCAAGCTCTCGGGTGAATGCTTATTTATAGTTTTTTAATAGGCATTTGTTACCTGATGGATTGGAAAGAGTCTTTTTGAACCAGTTGCCATCTATTGGTTAAATATAGATTGATAACTTTTTCTTAAAAAGCTTATTATTAACCAGATGAGCTCATCGCCTTTGGATTTCTAAAGTGATGATTAGTTTTAGCTTCCAAGGGTTTATTCAAGATTTTTACTAGTGTAACTTAAGTTTTGCTCAGTGGGCCATATTCTGGAAATGAATTACAGTAGTGCAATCCTTGCAAAACCCAGACTGCAGCAGTAATATGAGCCCATTTGCACACAAAGACATACCTCAAACCTATGTTGCTGCTCATATGTTGGCTAGTCCAAGCAGAGGCGTTGAGGAGGTAAAAGCGTGTAGCACATTTTGAAATGCCTGTGAACTTGGTTGGAAACACATTGTTAGGCATATTTTGATGCCTAAAAAGACATAACAAGGCCTATTCACACCTCTGCACAATTTGCACAGTCTCTGAGCCCCAGTGATTTTGCTTCATATATTGTTCTGCTCTTGAGGATTTGCTTCTAGCTTAAATTACTGTGGAAACAGGAAAAAAACCAAACAAACAATACTTGCCTTTTTTTTACAAATGCAGTTTTGCACTCTGGGCTCAGAAACTCCATGCAAACTACTTCAATGGGGATGGCAGGTTACCCTGTTCAGTGGCTCCTATTCTTCGTGAACTGGGATCTATCCTGTCTCAGTCACTTCTACCTCGTTAGTGCTACAGGCAATGCTGCCTTGGCATGGCTCCAGCAAGCGGGCAGCTCCGGCTCCTCACCCACCTCTGCAGCTGTTAGCACATCTGTAGGATTTTAGAATGACAAGTCCTGGCTAAAGAAGTGTAAAACAACATAGCCCTACATGTTCATGCTTTGTGATCCTTGAGGGCTTTTCCAGTTTGTAACTTGTATCTTAAAATGATGCTCTTAAATAGCATCAGTTGAAGCTTAAATCCAACATAAAGATGCAATAGAACAAGAAGAAAGAAGAACCCTGTTCTTGCAATGTTCCTGGAAAATGGGTAGGTGATTTGAATTCCCTGGGGCTTTCATGTAATTCCTAACAAACATGAAAATTCAGAGCCTTGTTTTGCTTGCTTTTGTTATTGCTAGCTTGTAGGATGTAAGAATACCTGAGTTTTCACTTTCACCCCTTTCACTTCCCACTTTTTCTTCCATAATTTAAATTTCAAGTTGGAAGTTTCCATCCTGTTCACACTTTTTCTCTTCCATGGGGTAAATATACATAGCTAGAAGGAGAGGTGAATGCTCGATGGAGAGACTGGTCCTATCTCAGCTATTGAGGTAAAGTACATTTTCAGCCATCTGGAGACATCTTGGTGTTACTTCCCAGTTGTTTCAGATAGATGGTTTACCTTCAAATTACTCTAATTACGCATAGATTCTTTCCAGAGAAACCAGACCCAGGTTTCTCGTGTAAAATTAACTAATATGTGGGAAAAAAACCAAAACAAAACCAAAAAGCAAAACAAACAAAACCCAACAACAACCAAAACCCCCCAAATTTTTGGTTAGGTGAGAAAATCGCAAATAAGTACACAAAGACTTAGAGCCCTTTGAGCTTAACAGAGAGAGAGAGGAAATTATAAAGATCACAGAGCTGATGTTCTTTGACATCACCTTTGCTATTGTAAAATTTTGGTGGAAGTGTCTATCTTAACCACTTAAAATATTACTTTTTTAAGGAAACCAATTTTGCATTTGGTTAAGAAATCCTTAAAATTCTCTTTAAAATACTGTCAGCAAAATTAATTATACTCTTTGCCTCCCTCTGCTGGCTGTGCAGGCAGAGTTAATTGCTTCATGCCGTGCCACCCTCTCATTCTTAGCTGGTATTTTGATTATAGCAGTCTTCATTTCAAGGTTGGATAGAAATACTTGGGGAAACAGCTATATATGAACAGAATTATGGAAGCAGAGGAAATTTTGAAAGGAACAACAAGTCTTTATTTTTGAGGCTTTAAATTATTAGAAACATGTTTGTTATTAAAGAGGGTCGCTTTAACCTCTCCTGAACTCATATTCTGGACTGGTTTAGGTGAGGACAGGAGAGTCATACAAAATTTCTTTGAAGAAAGGCCAGGTGCTGAGGTATAGCAACAATATTTTGGCAAGAAAATGGCAAATCAAATCCAACTGTCCAAGAGGGCTGGATATGAGCAGAGCTGAACAAATCTTTGTGTGTACACACATCATTCAGGTGCTTTGCATTACACAGAGAGCTCTCCACTAGTTTTCAGGTTTTCTGCTCTGCGCTGGTGTCACTCTGTATTGATGTATATTTTTCACATACATATCATAGCCATCACAGTCCTTTGTCCCAGGCCCAGAGCCTTTGCAGCTCTCCAGGGACATTGCCTTCAACATTTCAAGTGTCCAGTCTCCTGTGAGGATGTGAGTTAGTCTTCTCTGCTTTATTAGCGGCCTCAGAAAGCAACTCTGCAAGGGAACCCACAGCGCCATGTGTTGCCAGCAGGAGAGAGTGGGCACCGTGCTCTCTTGGCACCAGCCTTCTCCATGCCAGGAGCCCAGGATGGAGGAGATGCTGCTGGAGCCTCCCTAAGGGCAAAGCCAGGGGACAGAGCAGGTGGAGCAGTGCCTCCCTCCAGGAAAATATTTTTCATGCTCTCAGGCATTGGTTTTAGTAGATTTTTTTTGGTACTGCACTAGTGTACCTGGACATCCTGAGCAACCTTCTTGAGGGGCAGGCGCAGTGGTAGAGCTCATGGCCAAGTGGGTAAACCAAGAATAAGAGAGGAGTGCAGCTGTGCTGGAGACTGTGGAGACAGGGAAGATGGAGCAAAGCCTGTGGGTTGCTACGGCTTGAACTGGACAGCTGATGTTTGTAGGTACAGCACCCCACTGGGCATAAATTGTGGCTTTTCAGACTTGCATAGTAGCAGCAGAAATCTAGGACTGTTATTGTTTTTAAAGGGAACCTGTTATATTGTCCCTGGGGGTGGGCAGGAGTGGGAGGCAAGGGGCTCAGGCACAGCATGCTGGCTGTGCCACTATCATGCGAGGGGTTAAACAGCTCCTGAAGAGCTCTGACAGCCTGAAAACAGGTTATATGTGAATGTGCTCCAGGAGCCAGGTCAGTGCCAATGCACTTTAAAGTTCAGCTATTATTTTGGATATTTTTCGTAGCACTTTCTCTTCTTGGTCAGTCATAGTTCCTCGTGATAACAGCTGGGGAAGCAGACCTGCTATACCAATCCCACATAAATTTAAATGTTGAAGTCTAAATTCTGGAGAAACAGTTGTCTTCTGCTCTTCTGTATTGTGCTTGTACTGAGACTTACTGCACCTTTCACTCTTGTTCTTTTGGAGTATATCTGAGCCCTTGTTCCCTTGTTGTCATGAGACAGTCACAGAAGTCTGTCTTACATGGGGTTATAAAAGCTGTGTATTTATTCTGGAAGCAGAATTTGCTCAACTCCACTAGGTGGATCTATTGAGAACATTCTTCACTATTTAATGTAAAAATATCTTTCACTTTGGGGGAAAAAAAACCCAACATCTTTTCTACCACTTTACTCAGCTTCTTATGCTCTTTTGAAATACAAAGGTGACCACTTTTGTCCATAGAAAGCTCTAAAGCCATGTATCAGTCTGTCAGTCTCAATAACACTTTCAAGGTTCAAATATTCTTCGTTCCAGTTTTGCCCTTGTTTTGTAAAGGAAAAGGCTCAGCACTGTGAGAGGGAGGTGTTGCCTCCACACTGGCCCCACTTCAGATGCGGCTTCCTTTGCACATCTTCCTGCTGTCCATTTTGTACTTTATTTTGGGTCCTTCTGTGGTGGCTGTGATTTGATGAATTGTTGCAATGACTTTGTCTCAAAAAGTGGCCAACATAGACTCCTGGTCTTTGTATATGCTTTTCGTTGCCCCATGCAAGATGGTTGTGATGTCAGGCCCGATGATAATTGACTGCTGCATTGAGGATGCTGATTTGTATCCTAAAAATATATATATTTTTTTCTTCAAATTGTGATTACCTCTGCCACTGAATCCTTGTGATGATGGTGTATACAATCTTTACTGATTAAATCTGTTAAGAGATAATTATTTTGGCCACAGCCCCTGGGAAATAGACAGCTGGTTCTCAAATGGGTTCTGCTTCTGGTCTGTTTTGAAAGCTGGAATCTCAGAGTCCTTTCTCCAAGAAGCTTTCTTAGACAGTCTGTACGAGTGGGAAAACCTCCATTCACCTTGTCAGTTTGCTGGGGTTCTGCCCAGGAAACCTCCCTGTTTGTAACAGGCATTTTGGAAGGGGTTTCCCTTTTTCCTGGGAGAGTGTTTTATTTATGTCTTCTCGAACCATGCTGCAGTGACTTGCTTATTGGATGACTTGTGTTTTCACTGGCTCAGACTGCCATGTAGATCGCACCACCTGTTCCAGAGTTTGCTGAAGGACTTACTGGGAGTTTTCTGAAATTCCTTATTCAAAGTCTCTGCTATTAGATGATTCCTTTTATGCGCTTTTCCTTATCAATATTAAAGACCTGATGTCCTGCTCTTCCTTGGAGAAGAGACCCCCTCCTAAAGGCATTAAGCTTTCAATGGGGTTCTGCAGCCTTTGTTGAAAGAATGCCCAGTTGCTTATCACCTCTCTTTAGGAAGGAAATGCTGATCACACTTTTTAAGAACAAAGGCAGGATTATTCCTCAGTCCTTCTTCATAAAGCAAACAACTTATAAATATTTAAATACATAAAGCTAATGTTTCTCCCCCACCCACTGTGTAAATTACTGTATGACCACTTGTCTTTTGCTACTTTCCTCTGTAAAGCCTCATAAAATACTCCCAAGACCTGAGCTTTTTGTTGGGTTCACCAAACTTGTGAGATTTTGGGTTTTCTTCCCTCTTATCTAAGTCTGTCTGAAATGATACCTTCTGAAAGACTGTCATTCCACAAAGGTAGAAATCACAGGGAAAGGTAACAATGCCTGGCCAAAGATCTCAGCTCCCATTTCCTCTCATTCTACTTGTTGAGGTTTTACAGGTCTGTAGCTGAAAATTTCCACTCCCTGATGCTCTAAACCAGTGCAAGAACCCATCAGAGTAAGTCAAACAACATACTGCTCTTTCCCTCTCTCCTATGTAGTGTTTTTGCCTAATTCTAAAGCAGCAGCATATTCCTGCCTACTCATAGAGGGGGCACAGAAGAGAATAAAAACAACCAAAGAAGTTGGAGAAGTAGCTGGAGACAGTTGAGAGGGCATGAAGGCTTTGAAGAGAAAAGACCTTTCCCTGGATGCAAGATGAGGAAGATGGAACAGCACTGAGATACGGGGAGGAATAGGAAGGAATACTGGAGGGACCTACAAAAGTGCTGATGGTATCTGGGAATATTACGTATTCTGAGAGAGGCTGGAACAAAACCTCCCCCAGCTCATGTCTGACATCATCTGAATCCCATCTAACCAGTACACATTGCTGAGGTGCTAGAGCTTGTCATTGAGCCAATAAAATTTGGAGGTCTCTTGTCTTTAGGATGTACTCAGCTCATGAATCTGCATTATCTCTTCACGGTCCATTTTGGAAAGTCTTGGCCATTCCAGCCTCCATAGTCATGTCTATGAGGCCCTGGGGAAAAGAGTTTAGATCAGTCTTGTTAATGGCATCCTCCCTTGACAGCACCATTGCCTGCCTGTAGTAGCTGACTCTTCCAGATTTTGAGAAGTCGTTGGTTGACATTTCCTTTCTGTAGAGTTGAGCTGGATGGCCATCTGGACCAACAAACTGCAAAAAAAAAGAAGAAAATTTACTGGACATTCACCAGTGCTGGACCACAGATCTACCCTCAGTTTAGAGCGGCTTTAGTACTTAATCTCAGTTTCCTGGGAGATGGTTCTTAATCTCTGTCCACTTGAAAGTTTCTGGAGGGAAAATCCTATTCCCTCCAGAACAGAAAGAGGAGGAGCAATACTTTAATTTTTGCAAGGATCAGAGCCAAAGCCCTCATGCCCATGCTTTGTTTTCACTCCATTCGCTGTCATTAAAGGAGCATCATGCACTTATGCCAGAGGAACAGGAAATCTCAGTCAGATGTCTAAAGTTCCTCTGCTGTCAGTTGCTATTTCACCTATCTCTAGTCAATGTTCTTATCTTTGTCTCAGGAAAAAGAACCATGGGGTTTTCCAGACCTCTCATTCTTCTGTAACTCTTTGTGCAGTGCTCTGAAATCTCCTGTCCGTCAGTGATTCCAGGTGCCTGATTTGGCCCCTACCTCTGAAATGCCATTGCCTCTGATGTGGTTTGCATCATGAAGCCCTAGGTCAAGGAAATCATAAGGTGAAATCTGATATTTTAAAAAAAGGGTATAGCTCATTCTTTTATGAGACTGCTAATAATGTTCAGCCTTGACAGGGTTAAAAGGCAACATCCATTTCCCCATTATCTTGTTTAAAAAGTGCCTTTTTTAAAGTCCATATGGCGACTTCCTTTCGACCTGCTTTCCCATCCTCGTCTCTTTGTCAGGGCTGTCACTTATAAAGAATCACTTGACTTACAATAACAAGTTCAAAAGAAGACAGAATATAATCAGTTGATCCACGAAGAATTGAAATAAAGAACACCCCCACTGCTCCAGTTATCATTCCCATAGAGATAGTGATATTATTGATGTGATTGCTATGCTAATTTCTATAGAAAAAACTTGTATTTTGGAATTTGTTCAAAGAGAATTTCAGACACATCAAATTGGAAAATGCAGAGTGAATTCCTAAACTTTTTCGTATAGGCACGGGAATTTTTTTTTAACACTGAATAGCTCTGAACAACTATTTATAAACTTCACTTAAAAATAAATAAATTGGAAAAATCACACTAATTTTTCAGTTACTATAGAAGGTAAATTTTCTTCAGTTCCAGGAAAAAAAAAAAAAAAAGAAAAAAGAAAAAAAAGTCCTATTGTACTTTTAGGGTTATTAATATCAGCCCCATAACCTGCAGAAGTGGGACTGGACCACAGACTCCAGGAACAGAGGCTAGGGATTATAAAAGATGGGTACATTTAAGTCCAGTGTTTAGGAAGAACTAATTAATCTATACCCCTTCCTCTGCAATTCCATAGTCCCTCTGGGAATTGCCACAAACATAAACTTTTTTTTTCCTTGGACTCCTATTGTAACTAGAAGGTTTCAGCTTGTGATGTTATGCTTTTTATGTAGTAAACTGATTTAAAATGTATGCCAGTCATCTTCAGGGAACTCATTTCAGTCAAGATGAAACTAGTCTTACCTGAATCAATGTTTTAAGTGTCCCTGTGGCTCGGCATTTTGAATAATCAATCTGTCTCCATCGCTTCTTAATCATGCGCATCACAGTCTTTTTTATTTGTCAACCCTTTCGGATCCTGGCTTTTTGTTATTAACATGCCCCTAATGTCACATGCAAGCCTTTTCTTTAAAACAAGCTGCTCATTGGTGTATTTTGATACTTTTTATTATTACTAAATCTTTTTTCCCATAATTACACCACAATCATTATATAATCCCATAACAAAGAGTCTATTGAGGCACCATGCTTTTGTCAACTATGGGACACAGAATCCATAATTGCATTATTCAGCTTCTCCCCCCCCCCTTCCTGCTTTGTAGAAACACAACCTATTTCACCAGTCACATTTGCACCTTGTTTGCTTGGTTATATATTATTTACTAAATCGTTGCCCTGCGGATAAACCTTGTAAAGTTGCTTTAAAAAAGTTATTTGTTTGATAATTAAGTCCTGAAAACCCATCGTTTAATGATTATTCCGAACCCATAAGGCAGAGAACCTCCATGACGTTTTTCTCTAAGTTTAATTACCGTATGCTAATTTCCTTGCCTACTACGTGATTAATTAAAATCATATTTTCATAATCATTTGGCACTAGTATTGTTTTAGAATTATCATGATCCCCTAAATAGTGTATGTAAATAAAGTCGGCTCTAATGGAAAGAATCAAAATGCAACGCTGAGGACCTTTATGTGTTTGTATGCATGCGATTGGCAACATAACTGGCTTATTTACATTAAATACGCCACAAGGTTACAGTGCAGATCAACGTCACTTTATCGCTGATTACTTCTCTTAAACGCCGGAGCGCTGACTGATGCTCCGGTCCCCCTGTCCACCCAGGTTTCCCCGGGAGTTTTTTTTTCTCTTTTTAGGAGAAACAGACTTTGCATAGTTTCGGGAGCAGGTAAGCGGGGCGCTTTGTGGAGCCCGGCGCTGCCCCCGGGGGCTCGGCGGGGTTGGCGGGGCGCGGGCAGGGGCGGCGGGGCGCGGGCGCGGGGGCTGCGCGGGCGCGGGGGCTGCGCGGGGCGCGGGCAGCGGCGCTGGCCGTGGGGCTGCGGAGCGGCGCGGGCTCCTCGGGGTGTTTACACGGGCTCAAGGTCACGACCAAGCTGCGCCGTGTTAAATGGTTTCTTAGTTGCCAGACAGGGAGAAAAAATGGACGATCACAGACCATTCTTTGTAGATTATTATATCAAGGGTTCAGCTTTTGGCTCATCAAAGCTAAATGCCGCAAGACCTATCTAGTTGCTGTGAATTATGCCAAGACGACAATGGAGTGCTTTTTTAATGGTACAATGCATTTCACCTACCAGATAGGGGGAGTCCACGCTGAGAGATGGGGATGTCTTGTGATGTTGGGTGATCAGTATCAATGAAGGGGGTTATTCTGAAAAGAGACAGATTAAAATAAAGCGCTCTTTGCTCGGGATGTGCTGGAAGCAGTTGGGAGGGCTACCCGGAGCGGGCGGCCGCGGCAGCCCCGCGCCGCACTTTTCCCCCTCCGCACAAGAAAATGATCAAGTCAATCATGTGGACATGCTTCATTATTCATTGAACACAATCTTTTACAACGCTCCGTTTACGTGCGGGAGTTTCTTCTACGCTTTGCTTTAAATTTTAAGGTAAGAAAGACAAAGGTAAAAAGGGGGTTTTTGAGGATCCGGGAGGCTCCCATGAGCCATCAAAGAGGCTCCAAAGTCAGTCCGGAGTATGTTTTTTTATTATTATTTCTTTTTAATCATCGCAATGGGGCCTGCGTTTTCCACCGTGATTAAAAAAATACAGTATAATTAAATATCCATAGCAGTGACGTTTGCAAGCAAGGCTGTCAGGGGAAAAGCAGAAAATAATGAAAGGAGCGAAGAAGCCATTGAATGGCGCTATAGAACTTAGCCTGAAGAAAACCCTACGTTTTTCTCTTTCTCTCTCGTTTCTTTTAAAACCGTTACTTTACAAAAAAGGAGCGGGCGGGCGAGGCGAGGCGACGCGAGGGGAGGCGAGTGCCGGTGGCGGCCGCGCCGCTGCCCGGGGGCCGCCCGTCCGCCCGCCGTCCCCAGCCCGCACCGACCCTGCCCTTAACTTGCCCAGAAACTTTTTGTTTTAGAGGGTGGCTGCGGAGCAAACTTTGCTGAAGTGACTTTAAACGCGGGCCCCCACTTTCCCTCCTTCTCCCCTTAGGATCCCGACTAATCGTGGTGTAATTTGTAGACACCCCCCCCCCTTTTTTTTTTTTAATCAAAGTTAGCTGATGCATACCATGTGTCAAACTTGTGAGATTCAAGTGCCTAAGAGACCTGCCATTTTGTGCTCTAATCGACCTCTTATGAATAGGAGCCGTGCATAATGCTGCGAGGAGCGTTGTGACATTCAAGTAGGCACTAAATGTCAGGCCAGGTCTCAGCCCTTTCGGGGGGAGCGGAGTGCGCCCGGCGGCGCCGCGGGGAGCGGGGAGGCACCTGCCAGCCCGCCGCCGGGGCTTTGTCAGCGCCCGGAGAAAGTAACAGGTTAAGGAGGAAACTTAAATGGCAATCCCCGGGGAGGGGGGAGCATCCCCTTCCCGGCGGCGCGCTGTGCGCGGGCGCGGAGGCGCTGCTGCCTGCGCGGGGCAGCGGCCTCGCTCTTCTGCGCGGGGGCTGCGCGGGGCTGCGGTGCTGGGGAGGCGGGGGGCATCGGGCCGGCGGCGGGATTAACGGGAGGTGGGGGGGGGAGGAAGGAGAGATTCTTTGATGCTGTGTAGGAAAGAATCCAGATTTTAATGCGCCCATCTGTTGCAGTTTTGCAAATAATTAATATATGTGTGTGTGTGAGGGGGAAGAGGGGCTGAGGGGAGCGGTGCCGCCTGTGAACTTTAACGCAAAATAAAAGGTCGCGAAGATTTACGCGTTTTTTTCGGAGGGTCCGCGGCTCCCGCGGGGCGGCTCGCACGGGCTCCATCCGAAAAGTTAGTTGCCGGAGTCCCCCGCCGCGGCGGCGGGGCCGGGGGCTCGGTCCGTCCGCGCGGAGCCCCGCGGGGGCCGGGGGTGCCGGCGGGTGCGGCGGGGAGGGCTCCAGCCGCCGCCTGGCTGCGCGGCGGGCATTGTTTCGGGGTGCGTGCGGCGGATGTGGCCGTGCCTGATACAGTGTCGAGGCGGAGACGTGATTTCTCGGATCTCTTCGTTTTTCACTTCAGCCGCCGGCGGGCCGGGGAGCGGCGGCTCGGCGCGGAGCGGCGCGCAGCGGAGCGGGGCGGGAGCGCGGAGCGGGGCGCGGGCCCGGCGGGGCGGGCGCGGCTGCCCGGCCGCCCGCGGCTGGAGCGCTCTGCGGGGCTGTGCATTTCCCCCCGCCGCCGCGCCCCCCCCCGTGCAGTTTAAAATAAATCCAACAGGGGCCGTGTTTGCTGAGCTGATTTGACCGGTTGATACAGATAGCAGCGGCGAGCCTCCCAGCTTATGTGGAAAAAGACTATTTTAAGTGTCATAATTAAGTTTAGAAGCCTTGTTTGGGCTCATTCACTGCTCGAAATAAAAAGGACTGGCTGCTTTTAGACCCTTTCTGAAGAGGTTGGCTAAGCGCCTCTGCACGTTCGCTTGGAGAAGAATGTTTTCTTTTCTAGTTTAATATTAGAAACTATATTTTTACTTGTTTAAACCGGATTTGATTATTGCTGTGGAGATTTTTTTCTCTCCCCCCTTTCCTATCACTCAAATCTTTGTTCATTGTTCGTTGACTGTGAAAGGCTGCTTAAATGTACGGAGAGAGGGGGGAGGCCCCCTTGCTGGTTTGATGTTGAAATAGTAAACCTGAATGAGGAGGGTGGCTGGAAAAGTGGACATTGCAGCTTTAATTAACTTCAAGATGCTCCAGCGAGGACCAGAGCGTAGTAGTGACGTTGCCTCATAAATCTGTCCAGTACAGTGCATTGCATTGAACTATTACAGTACCACCGTCATATTGAATATTCACTACCTATCCGGGAGCAGATTTGCATAATTGGACCTTTTTTAAATGAAACTTGTTTGCAAAAAAAAACCAAACAAAACCAAAAAAACAAAAGCCCAAGTGAAAACCGCGGAGACCTGCATGATTATAAAGGGTTCAAACATATCCGAAAAGTAAGTGACCTGCATAAGTACATCAATAGGTTAAGTGCAAATAAGATGAGAAGTGCTTCTGAAAGCTGTACATTCCCTATGTGGTCTCTTGGGTTATTTCTCAATAGCGGGATTTTTTTGTAGCCTCAGGGATTTTAGGTTTTCTGTCTGCTTTCATAACTTTTTCCCCTCACAGTTCTTATACAAGGTGAGGCTTTTGTACCGTGCCTGTATACCTGTAGTAATATTTTGAAAGAAAATAGATTAACAATTTGTAATTCGTGCTGTTTGAGTTGTATAATTACAGATATTGTGGAAGGGAAATGTGTGTTGCTGTTATGTTTCTGATCATCGAATAAGATCATCACTATATAGTTCATAATATTCAAAGATTGTGTGTGTATGTGTTTGTGTACGCTTAAAAATTGACTTAGTTGACTAAGCTGTTACTTCTTAAATCTTAGAAGCAACTAGTTTTTCAGTGTGTTCCCCCTCCCCACCCGTTTGACTGAGGATGAAAACGACTGAAGTAATTAAAAATGCCAGAAATTTTTAGAGTTAATTTGTAGATTGTAGGTAAACCCCATCCCTTCCTAGCCGAGTGTCTGGCTTACAATATCGCAGTTTGGGATCGGGCAGGTTTGGAAGTATTTTGTAAAATTAGATGCTGGTGTTTCGGATGCTGCGAGGACAAAGTTGCGGAGCGGAGGCAGCTGAAAGTGTCCTCGCCTCCCGGGGCAGGGGGCAGCGGGCGCTGGGGCGAGCGGGGCAGGAGGGCAGAGTCTGCCCCAGCCCCAGCCCTGGCCCGGCTCTCCCCCCTCGCCGAAGCCTGCTTTAGTTATGATGTCATTCTGATAGTGGAGAGCAAATGTCTCCTGATTCTGCCATTAAACGCCTGGCTGATTTGCCTGATAATGATAGCATTGACGTCCTGCTCCTTGACAAATGCAAGCCCTATGAGCCCTATGAATTAACTTTTTTCCCATAGATGAGAGCTAGCTAGCTTTACGACTCATGAATGTAGCAGCACTTTGACAGATCACTCTGAACCTCCTCGTTTCTGCAACAAAAACCCTTCCCTAAATACCACTTCTGCTCGTAGACACCGATACAGTTTGGGCCTGACTTGCAGAGCTGCTGGGCACTCATCACTTCCACTGACTTCAGATGGAGTTGTGGGTGCTCAGCAGCTTTGAAAATTAGGCCCTGTGCTCAGTCAACAGCTGATGAATGTTTTTTTGCTTGTTTGTTTGTTGTGGGTTTTTTGTTATTATTTTTAAAAGTTAGCTAAAGAGGGCTCTATGATTTCTAGTCATTATAAAAATATTTGTAAATAGCGTGAGATGTTCGTCCCAGTCTGTTCTGTTTTTCCCTTTCTGCTGTTATTTTTTTTTTAATTTTATTTTTAATTCATCTTCTAGTGAATGTGCTGTTAATCTTTTGAAGTAAAGAATCATAAATGAGTTGTTTAAAGTTTTCAGAATGTTGACAAAAGAAAATATCTCCAGTTTGGTAACAAGTGCTCAGAGAATCGATTGCTGTTTCAGAACGTGCACTAGAAGAGAGTCTTTGTACAGTTGCTAAATCCTGCAGTCGGGTGCATTTCCTCATATCTGCTCTGTCTTCAGATTTTTTGCTGTGACTTTGAATTTCTATCACTGCAGGTAAATGAGATCTTTTTTTTTTTTTAAGTGCTAGTGACTTAAACTTTGTTTTCATTTGCTGTTCGAATGATGACAATTAACAACTGCAGATATAAGGAAGGTTGGTCTCTGTTACATTTGCAGTGAATGTTTCTAAAATATTTGAATGCTAAAGCTGTGTCTTACAAATTAACTCCTGAAGATACAAGTTGCTATGATGAAAATACTGTATTAAAACACTTTTAATAAATTGACTATGACTTTATCAATTGTAAAGAAGAAAAAGGAATTGTTCTACGGGCTTTGCGACTTCTGAACATATTTGAGCTCTAATACTCTGTGAGTTGTCTGGCACTGTCTTCACTGTAGACTTTTATATAATGAAGAGGCTGATTGTCATATTTTTGTCCATGCTAGAGGCCAATAACCCAACCCATTCATTATCAGAAGAGAGTAGCCTGGAAGTTGCAACATCAGTACCACTGTTTCGCTTGCAGCAATGAAGACAGTGCTGAGATCAGAAATTGTGATCTTCAGTACAGAAAGCTGACACATTAGGTTGTTTGCCCACCGTGGGAGCCTTAGGTGACCAAAGAGATTTGCATTAGAACAGAAGCAGAAAATTCACTAGTCCATTAAAATGGGCTGTGCTTATTCTCTGGGAAGCACAAGTTTCATCAAGTGTAGGAAAATCAGTAGAAGTCATTTTTCCAAATGTTGATTTTTGTTTAAAGTTGACTTTGGATTGCACAGGTGTTTTTAGAGTGCTTTGACTAAATAATAATAATAATGATAATAATAATAATAATAATAAAGCATAAGAAAAAGTACACGGGTTTGTATGAACTTTATTAAAAAAGTGAAAGAAAACCATATATAGATTTATGTTTCTGGTTTGAATGAGGACAGTTAAAGCTTTTCAGTATCTTCTGATTTAATGTGTTTTAATAGGATTTGTAAGTAAATTTCAATTTTAATCTCTGAATTTCTCTCAGATACCTGAATAGATCTATATCGGCTCTTCAAAATGCTAAAAGCAATATGATCTCGAAAAGCCATTTTTCTATCCTCTCATTCACACCTTGCATTTTTTTGCCTTATACTTTACTCCATCTTTTTTGAGGTATTTTGTTTATCTATTTCAGAGGTGAAAGCAATTTCCATCCAGGGAATGAGAACATAGATGAAAAACAATATAATACATATTCTTTGTTTTATAGAAACATGAATAAACTTATTTCTGGCAACTGTAGATGGAAATCCAAATTTCTCTAGTGAAGACACTCTGGGCACAGATGTTTGCGGAAGAGGAAAAAAGGATGAGCTACTGAAAGAAAATATGTAAAAGTAAAATAATTCTGAGATGCTTAATTGGATGATCTGAGGGTTATTGTACGGATGTGCGGTTGTAGCTTCCAGTTGTGTGGCCGAATACAGAGTCTGAACTTTTTATGACCAAGTCACTGATCAGAATCTGACCTTGGATAGAAACAACTGGAAATTGAAATGATCTGATAGATGTTGCTTAACCGAGTAGTGTCTGTCTAAATCTGAGCGGATCGCAATAACTGCTGTGACATTTTCACTCTTATTGGCATGTTAAGCAATGAAGCCAAGCACTGAGTGAGAGATTTGAAGCATCTTTTCAGAGGTAGCACAGATCCAGATCAGGAAAGAGTCATGGGAATAGGGTAGTAAGGGGGAGATTTGAGTTGCCTCTGCTCAACTGCATCAATGTTGTGACTAAGCACTCTCCCAGAGGGAAAATTCTTTCAGTATTCCGAATTTGGCACCTTTCCCTTATATTTAAATTTGCTCTAATTTTCAGGTGCATCTTACCAGATAACCAGATGCATCCAAAAAAGCAAAAGAATTGTAGAGGAGTAATTATAATTAGCCTAGTTGTCTGTGCTTTTAAAAAATTGTAAGATGGGGCCTCGAAAGTATTTTGAAGTCACTGTTTTTTAGAGGTCTTAATCTAAATACTCCATTTGAGATTGTTTTCTAAAGAGATGGGTTCATCAGGTCAAGTTGAACTATATTAAAGACAAACAATTTTGTTATAATCTGACTGTCTTCTAAACACAGATGAAGAAAACAGAACTAAAATAGCTGCAGCAGCTTCAGTATCTGATATTTTCTCCATCGTGCATTGCAGTATTTGAGATTTGTATAACCAAAAGCAGAATTAGGTAATTCCTTACAAGTATTTATCTTGTTAATGAAAAAAAGCAACACTGCCTACCACGGTAGGACATTAACCGAAAATTCTGCAGGTAGCAGTGCCTGAAGATAGCACTGGTGGCTTCGGTAGCGTTCCCATAGCATAGGGCAAGCAACAGAGCTGGTTTCTTCAAACCAGCTGCTCATTTTTGATGCGTTAGTGTCAAACTGCCCAGCTGTGGCATCTCGGACTTGCAGGGGCAGTGGAAGGTGGAAGTCGGTGAGGATGAGGCAGGGGATGAGGTGGGTTATGCCAAGTGGGCTACCACAGGGCCAGGGAAAGGCTACTTGGAAAAATTTGGCCCTGACTCCGTTTTGTGAACAAGAGAAGAAAGAGAGGAGGAGAAGAAAGAGAGTAGGATCTGAATTTCACCCCCATGGCTGGTGGAAGGGTGGAGGGGAGGGGGGGCTGCAGGAGGGGCCGCTCTGCCTGGGGTAGCCAGAGATGTCCCAGGGAACCTTCTGTGCCATCAACCTCAAATGGGTGTGAGTATCATAATGCAAAGGGGTAAATGGCAGTCCTAATTCTTGATTCTTCTTCCTTTTAGAATACGTTTGTTTCAGACTTAGCGTGAATTTCATTATATATATATATTTTATATATATATATATATATATATTTTTTTTTTTTTTTTAAATGTGATAAGTGCTGTTACAAACTTTTCCTCTTTTTATGCCTATGGGATATTCTGCCACAGACAGTTCTTTGTGAGGAGGCTGGGAGCCCTGTTGAGTTCATTGATGCTACAAAGTGGTTGCTATCAAGTACTACAGTCTACTCAGTCACAACAAGGCTGTATGTATCGCTTCCTCCGTAGTCCTGGCCCCTGCTGATCTGGGAATTAGCCCTGCTAACCCATGCAATGGAACTGTGCTAGGTTGCCAGGCGGGCCATAGAATATTTTTTCTAGAGGACAGCATATTGTATTAACATTGTTTTCTTTCATTCTCATAAGCTGGTCTCTGTAGACTTGTGCAAACATTGTAACCATCAATCTTATCATTGGAATACCAATGGTAGATACAGATAGATATAGATAGGTTACTTTATTCTAAGATTTAGAAAAGCATGGATAAATAGGAAACTCCAGCAGAATTACTTCATGCAAAGGATAATAAACATATGGAATAAATTACCAGCAAAGAAAGGATAAATGAGTTCAAGGGAAGCCTAGGTTTGTTTCTTGAGAAAGAGCATGTGAGAGCAGGGTGAAGAAAGCAAAGAGGTGTAAAGTCAGGTTTCCATTAACAAAGGCTAACGTGGTGGGCTGGACGTTCATTTCCTAACATTTCTTTTGATAGCTCTGCAAGGATGGGTTACGTTTTATTTTCATGTGTGTTTGTTAACATTGGCTCTCTAGATCTTAGTGTGTTTTTTCTTCAGGGGTCCATAGAATTACTAAAACATAGGGCAGTGTAACGTTTTGGTTTTGATATCAGTTTTATTCAAGGGAGGGATGTGACAGCTAAGTGTCAATTGAGTGAATTAGAGAGAAATCTTGCGTTCTCTGACGTTGGTTTATAATTGTCAGGAGAAGCAGAAACTGCCTTCTACTCTAGTGGCCAAGGATTTTTGATGGGTGTTTGTGCTGGTTCACCCATAATAGTGCTGGAACAGCTCTGAGAAAAAACTGCATATAAATAAGTCCTCTTTTTGTGTGTGTGTGTGTGTTTTGTTTGTTTTTTCGTTTCTCAAGGGTTTGCATAAAGGTTTTCATGGGTTTCCGTCCGTGCAATGACTTCCAAGTTTTTTGAATGTCGAGGGTTGACTTGATATTGGAAAGCAACACTAATATTGAAAGTGCTGCCACAAGTAGCTTTTAACTGAACCTTTGTTTTATTTGAATATGTGCTGCATTTTTGAGGAAACTGATGGGTCTCTCATCTCGGAGGAAAGTATATAAAGGTCAGAAAAATCTTGGTTGATTTTGAAGTGATTTCTAGGATCCAATTCTGCGCCTCTTACTTCAGTTTGGGTAGGACTGAGTCAGTAAATAAAACTTCCCTTCCATACCAGATGAGTCTCTTGTGGTCCAAAGTCTCACTAGAAATACATTGTGTAAATCCACTGTTAATAAACTCTATGCAAAGCCTGATGTTCTCAAAAAGAGATTGTGATTAAACTTTTTCTTGTTTCATTATTTCAACTACAAAAAGAATTCTAACCTTTTGAGTTTAAAAAAATGCAAAGGTTATAGGTACCCCAAATTGAAATGTATAATAAAATGACTATTTATTACCTTTTTAAGGGAACTCTCCTTCATTGGTTCATTGAGATTTTGCCATGGAAGTGTAATTCCTCTCAGGGCTAATAAAATAATGAGTGGGAGATAACCCAACATCTTTATTAGTACTGTAATACCAACTAACAAAACTCTTGTGGTCTAACTCCTCCTTTCTTTGGATTTTACCATAAAATTTCTTCTAAAACAGCTCAGATATTCTAAAATATTGTTGATTGTTTTAAGGAACAAATATTAAATAATTTTTCTTTTACTTGAATACATAAAGCTAAATACATGTGTATGCGATAAAAGGACAGGCTATTAGGTAAATAAGCAGTAGGAAATCCACAACCACTTCTGGATCAGAATTTCAGTCTACTGCTGGTTTTGGTAGTGTCTTTGGCATGCTAGATGCTTTCCAAATACAGAAGTATAGTTTCTGGCCAGAGCTAGCTGGAATTTTCATATTGCAGTTGAAAAACTACAGTTCATTAGTTTGCATCAACATGCTGCATCTTTGAAGGATTTCTCAGGTTCACAATTGAATTTCTGCTCAAAATGAAAGAGTTGCATCTCTGCACTTCATTATGGACTGGTGATTATGAAATGCACCTGGGTCACTGGAGAGCTGGATTCAGATCTTTCCTCTCATCTCTGATTTGAATCAGCTTTTTCAAATCAAGTTTCACACATCCCAGGTGAGCGCTCTAATAACCACTCTTTGGCTCTGCCAGGGTGGGTCTTTTTAAGTTCCTGCTTCAGGCTATTCCAATTTAAATAATTGTTTAATTATTCAGTGGGTCAGAAGAGGACTGACTCTTGGCTTGGGCACTTAAATGCAGTGTGAGAGGCTGGGTTCAACTTGATTCTGTTGTGGATTCCTGCATGTTGTGTTCCTGAGTATGATATAGTAAGAGGAGTTACCTTCTTAATGTTGGCTTACTGGCTCTTCAATTAGAAAAGTAGCAAAAAGCATCAGGTTAGTCCCAGTGGGGAACGAGAGGAAATATCTGTGGTATGGGAAAATTTTTCCTTTCTCAGCTTTATACTGTCCTCATAAAGTTCATAGTCTAGTGATTATAAAAGTAAGTTGGTGATGGGGCACACCTTGATAATGCGATGAATTTTCATCTCAAAATGGAGTTTTGTTGCTATTGTTTTGTTCAGTGGATTATGTGTTTGAACAGGTCTGATGAGCTGATTCTTACGTCCCCTGAGCTCTGTGTACAGTCACAGGAGGTGCAATGGCTTCAGGGTTAGACCCTTCTACTGCCAGCGCTTCGAACCTGCATGTGGTGCAGAGCTGGTGGGTGCCACTCGATCTGGTTGTACTGTGAGGTGCAGAGAAATGCCAACAAATGCCTTAGAGATGCAGGAGATGCTGCTGTCAGTGCTCCTTCCCTTGTGGATGTAAGAAACTCATGGAACTGGCAGGTTTCTCTGTTGGGATTTCTTATAAAGGAGAGGATAAAAAAAAAAAAAAGTCTTAATCTGTAGAAGGGGGATCCACAAAGGGAGGAAACCCTTCTTTCCCTAGAGACAGAAATACTCATTTTGATAGCTTCTGTCTCCTCTGTCTTTCATTCTTAACTTCTCTGGCAGCACAACTCTGGCAGATCCCATGCTGAATTGGTTGGTTCCCCTTCTGGCTGCTCTGCAACAGCGATGGATAGGAGCCAAGGGAATAAATATAGCTCCGAGTTCCAGTAGTAACCCCCTGCCAGACTTCTACACAGAAACCTGGGAGGTCACAGGGGGGACAGGGAATGGGTGACACAGAGTTTGGGCAGGCTCAGACCTGGCTCCTCCAGTAGAGAGAGTGCATCTGTGGTCCCAGAGGAGGGGGAATGGTGTTGCAGGAACCAACGGGTGCCTTTATTTCCATTCAGAACTGAAGGGATCTGTAGATATATTTCGAAAGCATTTACCATTGGCTGCACAGTTTCCATGTGAATGTATTAAACGTGAACATTTTTTATACATAAAAATAACTTCACCATTTTGTTATTTCCTTTTACGTATTTCACTCTGGTTGGAAAAATGAAATCAATCTAGTCAGCTTTTCATCAGTTGCTCTTTGGCTGTCATGCAGTTGCACAATGCTGCAGTGCTTGGCTGGCAAAAATGTTTACAACGAAAAATTGTTTTCAATGGGATTAAAAAAAGAATCATGGAAACATTTTTATTGGTCTTCAATTTTGGTGCAACTTTGATTTTTTTTTTTTTTTCTTTTTTTTTTTACAAGACTTAAACTACATCAATGGTGTTTCTCTAACTTGATCTTAAAAATTATACTGTGTTTTTCATATATACTTCTAAGGTATAGACAAGATACTACCCTCTGTCATAATAGTACAAAAGAATACTTCTTAGGAGCAGGTTCAAAGTCCATGGAAGCCCATGAGCACCTTGTAGGTGACTTTCAAAGGTCTGAGGTCAAACCCTTAATCTGTGTGTGAGTACCTGTTGTAATTGTGTTAAACCATCTTAGTAATTTAGAATTGATCTGAGATTTTGTCCTACAGCTGAGGTGGATTTGAAAATATTACTGCAATCCTTGTATGCCTTTGCTGCTGGCACCCATAGACATTTTACACGTAAAGAACATATAAAATCAGATTCTTGGTAGCTTAACTGTAGTAAAATCCTAGGAGTAAAATATTGGCTGACACCCTTTGCATGAAAACCCTCCAATTATTTTTAAAAATATGTTTGTGGTGAGTGTCAAGTTAGCTTGGATTTTAATTTAACTTTTTTTACAGTATAAGTGGCAAAGAGCTGTTCTGGGTGCAGCCTAAATTTGTGGCTATTGATGCTGCTTTATGAACACATGGGCTGGGGCAGCCTGAGGAGGCATCGCAACTCCCCAGGGGGCTTCTGCCACCAACAACAGAGGGGCCTCAGACAAGCACCCAGAGCTCCCCTCCCTCTCCTGCTTCCCACGCTACTGGACTTTCTACCTTCATTGAGTGTCACTCAGTTGCTAGCACAAACTTATACTATAGATGAGAAATGGGGACCCTTGGGTACTCTCTGAAAAGTGGAAGCGTTTCTCTTACAGAATCATGAATTTCACAGGGCTCAAGGTTGCAAGTACTTTTTCAGTGCTTTTATGATGAGCAATCACCACTGAGTTCACTAATTGAAGACTTTAATGAATGTTGTAACCACCAGATCCATAGTTGCTGATAGTTTAGTATCTTGTTTTCAGATGTGAGCCGGATGATCCCAGCCTCTTTCTAACACCAACTGTTGATTGGCTGCTTCACCCTATTAACCTTTTACTTACCAAATACAACTTTTGCAGTGCATTCACTTCCACCATTAAGTTAGACATAACTTGAGTTTGATAACTTCCGTTGTGGAAAGAAAAAAATTGTTATGCAGACTTTTTCTGTGGCATTGGGAAGGGTATTGCAATTTATGATTTTTAATAAAAGCGTCTGGATTTGAAAACTGTTTACACATGTATAGTCTGTAATGTAACACAGTTTTCATTGCTCTGTAGCTGGTATGAACATCTAAAGTAGATTTGATGCCTCTGTAAAAACAGTCTGGCTAGTCCATGTTCTTCAACTGCATGAAATTTGCTCGTGTACCTTTCTCAGAAGATATTGATGTTTTTAATCAGACAGGGACTATTTTTCTGGGTATGATTTTCTTGTGGGAGATTGGGCTTTTGAAGACGTGTTTCATATATTTGAGTCAAATAAAATATTAGCTATCAAAGACCCTCTTTTTATGTTGCTTCTTTACAAATACAGATTTACAAGTAAGTCCTCAGACAGTTTTTATGGTTGCTTGTTGTTATGACACGTCATATATCTTTTACTAATTGTACTTTTATTCTTGGTTTAATTATATTTATTCTGTAGCAAATGTTTTAATGTTTAAAAAAAATCATGGTACAATTTTATAGGTTCTGATTTGCTAAAGAAAATACCCTTGACTCTTTTTTTAACATGCCAATAACCTCTGCACCTTTGTCTCTGATGCTGGTGGTAGAGCTGAACAAACCAAAGATAAGGTAAAGCAGAAGCACTGGCTTTCAGCACACTTCCAGCTACTTGTATATGTACCAGAGCAGGAGTCTGACTACAAAAAAGTTCCTCAGGGTCTTTCTGTGGGTTGCCACAGTGCTAGAGAAACATGTTGTCGGGAGAAGCAGGGCTGGCAGATAAAGTGAGGAGGGATATTGGACATGTCTTTTCAAGCTGGATTTGAAGACAACTTTTCCTCCTTTCATAATCTCTTCTTATTCGAAATAGGAAATTGCTTAAAAAATAAAGAAAATAAAGAGAGGAGGAGCCTATTGAACTTTTTCCATTTTCTGTTAGGATGCACGTGTGTGTTTTGTACATACCTGTTCAGAAAGCACCATCTGTGTAAAATGGAAGTTCGACTCCTTAAGGCTAATGTTGTGCTGGGCTTGGAAGCCATTTGTACCTTGTTCTGAGTCTGAGGTGTTTCTGAGTTTCCTTCTTGCTGAATGTAGAATTTAGTCCCCTCCAGTTACTTCCATTTAGGATTTGCCTCCTGTTGAGGTCATTATTTAGTACCAGGACAGCTTTTCTATGTTGGGTAGGAATAATTTATTTCTATAGAAATAAGAGGACTTAACAGCCGTGAACAATCAATATGCAAAACCCTACTAAGATAATTTGTATTTAAATGTGAACAACATTAATTCTAAACAATCTTCAGCCCTTATTTAGTCCAATCATTGCTGGACATCTAGGTGAAGAAGGCTCTTCTAACTTATTAGTTTATTATCAACGATATTGCTAACACTTAAACCCTTTGATTAGGTAACCCAGGTACCTATTATTCTATTAGGGCTTGCTGCTCTCTCGTTCAAATCCATAGTGAAAGACCTCTTGCTTGGGCACAGGCGCCCCTTCCTTCTATAAGCAGGTGAATACAGACTTTGGCAAGTGCTCAAGGAGAAAGTAAATAATAATTACTGAATAATACTGTAGTATTTTTTAGGGTGCTTGCACGCCTGTCTTATATAATAACTGTGTGATATGACGTTCCCTATTGAAGAAATTGATATGACAAGAATAAGGAAACTTTTAAATTGTCTCATATTTTTATTACATTCAATACTTCGATTTCTGTTGCTCACATGTTTAAATTTTGTAAGTAAGGAAGGCTGTATGGTAACAAAAGTTTCTGAAGCTTTTAGGAATTCTTTAGTGTTTGGGGGGAGGATCATGTGTTCCTTCAGCTGTGACTGTTGGTGGTTCTTTATCATTTGTTTCATTAGCCCTCTTTCAGATTTTATAAACATGACATTCACATACATGTAAAGAGTATAAAGATGTTCAGTACAAAAGCTTACTGATACAGTGTAATGACTGCACCCATACTGCTTCAGTTGATCTTATTTCTGTTTTAGCATTTGATCCTGAATTTGTGTGGAATCAGTGGTGTTGAAACATGTGCTTAGTTTTGCTACAATTGGATGTCAAATGCTAAAGCATCTACTTAAATCTGTGCTGAATTGGGTCCTCTGCAGTTAAGAAAAGCCAAAGCAGTGAGAAATTCCGGTCACAATTCTGTTAGTTTAGGAGTTAGGTGTTAGTGTTTTGAAAACCTGCAATGAGCCATGTTACTTTTTTTTAATCTCTCTTGTTCCCATCAATAATACATATGATTTCAAAAGTCATGTGTGGTCTCATAATTGTTTTTTAAATTGGCTGGTATAGTAGTTCTTTTAAAAATGTGGTTCAAAGGAAGACTTGCATTTCATACTTTAGAATAGCTGTGGTCTTGAGTTACATTTAGAAAAAGATGTATTAAATATAAACAAATACAGTGTTCATGTAAACATTAATTTAGCTCATGTCGCAGAACCTTGCCGCTTTGTGAGGAGCGGGAGAGCTCTTGTTTTCTTGTTCTTTCCACCAAGACTTGTCTGGCCCAGTTCCACAATCTCCTTTCTATAGCAAAACTGCTTCAGACACCCGAAGCAACAGGGCTGCTCCCATCACCCGTGACCACTTTTGGCTCTGGACTAAGGAATCTGGGTCTCTGAGGCAGGTCCTACTGGGGTAGCCTGGCTGGGCCCTTGCTGGCTGCAGGAGAGGAAGCATGGAAAGCAGAGGACTTCTAAGGAGGTTTATACAGGTGATGAAGACAACAAATATGTGTAGTGAGTGGCCAGGACTTAGGCAGGAGCTTGAGTACCAGTGCTTGCTCCCATGTTGGTGAGATAGAATGTCAGGGATATACAGGCTGTGGACCATGGGAAGTCCAACTTGGAGGCTCAAGTGAGGAAGGGGAATGTTGAGGAAGGATGGGAGGCAAGTCTTTTATTGTATCCCAGGAGAAGGATATCCTCTGTGCATTTGGATCAGAGTAGTCCACAGTTACATAAAATAGCTCTTATACTCTCACAGGTTGTTCTGAACTAATATTTGCTATTTTAATTTTCTTTGCAGACTTTGCTATCAAAGTCACTGCACTTTCCCTCCTTGTTGGAACTCCTGGTGAAATAAGAGATCTATCCCAAATATTGAAGAATTATGCCTAACAGAATGAAAAATTAACATGGTAAATAGCTGAAGTAATAATATAAACAAGGTGCCGTGTCATATGCCCATCAAAGGCTTAGAGCCTTCTTTTGTCCAAAACCAGATTATGTTCTTCATCTCTCTAATGGCACTATTAGCAAATTCATATTGGAAGCCAGGACCTTATTTGTGATGCTGCTTCTCCTTTGGGGCTGATATTGAAGCACAGGCACAGTATAAAACTTCAGAAAGAAGGCAAATATCAGATAGTTTTAGCCCAGGATTAGCAGTTAGGACTCTTGAGTGTCATCTGAACATTGATTATTTGTCAGATAATGCAATTACATTTAATGGAGGGCACTGCTCAGGAGTTGCATAGTTTAACTAGCACATTCAGTTTTTATGCACTATACCATGTTCGCAGTCACAGTGGAAACATGAATGACATTTGACACTCGCAGTAATACTTTTCCAAAGCAGCTGCATATCACAACACTGACAAAGCCCACAAAATATGTGTTCTGCACTCCTTGCTACCAAGTCTTGTTTATGCTTTCCCTGTGAGGTGGAGGCTGCAGAAGTGAGTGATGCTGGAGGATGGTGTCACACGTTGTGTGCCTGTCAGTGAGCTGACACCCTTGCTATTGACTGACATGTCACTTAACATGAAACCATGCAGTGCTACTTCTGCTTGGGGCACAACATAGGTTATGCAGCAAATTGCAGTCTGTTTTCATCTGTGACAGACCCACCAAGAGAAGCTAGGCTCTGAGCGGGCCCCCAGATTTCATGGTTTCTGCTCTCCCATTAAAAGACAGGAAGAAAAGAAAGATGTGCCTTAGGTGGTTTGAAATAAAACAGAAAAGAATCCTGTCCCTGTCCTTAGGTGACTGCTGATATAACAGGGAGGACTAGAATGTCTCCTTATTGAAGTGCATAAGGACTGATTAAGTAAAATTCTTGCCTCCCTTTTCCCTATTGGTTTTATAGTTTAACAAGAAATCTTGGCTCTGTTCAGTCATGGGGACTTTTACCGTTGAGGTCCCTGGAACCCAGATTTCCCCTTCAGAAATGAGCTGAAAAATTGTCAGCTTTGTTCCTGCCATGGACCGTGTGCTGATTTGTGCTCCTCATGGACAGAGCATCAGTCGTTCCTGTGATACCCTGAGAAAACTCTCCATACTGAAAAAGCCAAAGGCTGGTAGACTGACATACATCCTTATTCAGTGGTACAACCTGGCACATTCCTGCCTGTACCAGAAACATGCCTCTGAATTTCAGGTGATCAGGCAAGCCCTAGGACATCCTCCAATGCTCTTCTAGGCAGCCCTGCTATCACTTCTGGCTTGGCCATACCTGGATTTGTGTAGGGTCCCTCAGGTTGTCACCTGCAGACAGAACAGTTCTCCTCTCTTCATGGTCGCAGTCAGAGATACCATATTGACTGAAGCCTCTGCTATCACAGTGGTAGCCATAACGTGGATGCTCTATCACACAGAAATGCAAACTTGATTAAGCATCTGAACTTAGTTTATTCATGATGAGGCAGTATTTGGCTCAGACTTATTTTTGACTCTGAGTATCAAAGGGCTAGACTTGACTTCAGTGGCACTGAAATAAACTGCATTTGCATGTTACATCCTGTAAGGGGCTTCTGAAGTTGCGACTCAGTTTCCACTACCAAGACCTATGGTCTTCCAAGTATGGCTACCTTTCATAGGGAATTTAAGCCCTTTATTTGAACTTTTCCTTTAATTAAACAGACGAGCAATTCAAACCCTAAGGAGTTCAGTTAAGGCTCAGCTTCCAAAACTGTTATAAGAGTTTCAGTTGGAAATATGCAGTGGGTTCCAGTAGGTAAGTGGGTTTTGAATCTGAGCAGTGGATACTGGTTTGCTTTGACCGTTATTGATTGTACAACCAGTGCTAACAGATTTAAGTAAAAACCAAAAGAGAGAGGTGAAAGTCTTAACACAGTGGTTCTCCAGCACACCTCAGAAATCTCAAGCTTCTGCCTTGTCCTCTCTGTAAAACTAAAATAAATGTTTCTCTTTTAACAGGCAGTTAAGTAGCACAGTCAAGTTAAAAAAAAAAAAAAAATCACATCTACAGAATATATTTGGATATTCTTGGAGAATTTTGGTAATTACATTTACAGTTTCAAAATCCTGAGGAGGATGTCCAGCAGTGGCAAAGCATGTGGATGAACACTGCTGTGGTGCGTGCAGATAATTCATGTTTTCATAGGACTTGATAGTCAGCATGGGAGTAATCTCAGACTTGGCTAATGAAAGTGGCTGCACCTGGTTGAGATTGTGCTGGAAGCTTGACTCTGTCAAAGATACTTATTTCTGGGTGCTTTCTACTTTATAAGCTTCACCCCTTTCTTGTGCTCTCAGGTTTAGTTGTGGCGAAGAGCTGAAAAGCTAGACGTTGTTACTGTTTTGGCAAAAGCTGGCTGTGTGTAAATACGGGTATCTCTGAAGGCTGCTCCTACGTGCAGGTTTATTTGGTTATTTGAAAATGTTTTTTGCATCTGATAGCTGAATCATTGACTCATACTTCATAAGCTGTAGCTTAAGTTCTCTGTATGTTTTATAGATAACAGTATAGCTTCACATTTTTATTTTTAACCTCTGCCTGCATTCATCTGGCAGCTACCGTAATGGCAGATAAATTGAATGTTGTTTCCGTGAAAGTAAGTTGTCCTTTTGTGAAAAGACTCTAAAAATCACGTATTTCATCAGTGCAACCTCGTGTAGCACCATGCACGCTGTACAAATGAAAATGTGCTCTCCTCAGCTGTCAGTGCAGTATGCTGAAAAATGAGCATATGAAGGCAATTTGAGTGTTGAACCTTCTTTAATTCAACACATCATTTGGTTTCAAAATAGTTAAGTAAATTGTATTAAATAATTGTAAACATTCCAAACAGTCATCCAAAACAAATCGTATTTTGCATAATCGTAACTTAGGAACAAAATATTGAAATATAAATCAAGGAAGAGTAAAAAAAAAAAAGAAAAAGTAAACAATGACAGTACACTTAAAGTTGCTCACATACTGATCTTTAGTAGATATTAGGCAAAATTTTTGTGGTTATTTAACATACTGTGTAAAATTTCAGAACAGCGTAGGTTAAAAATATTTAATATATTTTTATTGCTACTTCCCTTTGAATATTTTCTGAAACTTGACAGCTGCGTGCAGTATGACTTTTGCAGTGCAAAAGGCTTTTCATTCCA
This sequence comes from Columba livia, assembly GCF_036013475.1. Classification (NCBI taxonomy): domain Eukaryota; kingdom Metazoa; phylum Chordata; class Aves; order Columbiformes; family Columbidae; genus Columba; species Columba livia. Next base: position 13,992,110 of record NC_088614.1, read on the forward strand.
TAAAGTGCCTAGAAATTTGTTATGTGATCAGTTATATAAATAGGGTTATTGTTTAGAAAGTGTCTAAAATGAAGTCTGTCCTTTAGCCATTTCTTTCTCTTATTAAATTTTTAAAGATGCATATTTCAAAACCAAACAAACCAATTCCAGAGAGGTCTAATTTTCTTCTTTTCTCCCAAAATGTACAGTATGTTCTAACAACTTAGACTCCAGTTAGGCTAGTGGGGAGTCTTTTATTAGAAAGTACACTGTAGCAAAGCATGTATTTTTTGTTAAGAAATAGTGAATGATATAATAATTGGAAAGGACATCTACAGCGTAATGACAGTTATGTGTTTTTCAAAGCAAAATGCAAACAATAGGTAGAAGAAAGCAAAATCAATAAAAGGACATTGTATGAATATATCTGGTCCATTAGTTACAAGGAAATCTATTCTGTTCAATCTGAAATCACATTCAGCTTATGAGGTGGATAAATAAAAACGTTAGGTCCTAGTTATGTAGTCCTTTCTCCTTTTGAGCTTAATGGCAACTTCGTATGAAATGGGACATCAGGATTAAAGCCCAAATTAATCACTGTGCAGCACGATTTTCATCACCTTTACTTCCAGATCACTTACTTCCACCAAGCAAAATCATTGAAGACTGTTTTCATTGTATGCTTAGCTACAGTTCCTGTGTTATACGGAGTGGGAAGTCATGAGTATTCTTCAGTTGTGAAATGGGAGTGCTAGTGCACCTGTTAAGTTTTGTACTTGAAGAAGTGTGCTGGAAGTTTGCTTATTTAATCTCAGTTCTTCCTTCCTACTGTTAAAAATGTTGTGCAGTTTGGACAAAAAGGTATTGTGAGAGATTGCATGTCTGTGCTTCCCCCAAAGCCTAAAATTTATGAGGAACAACCGATTTCCTCACTAGAATTTCTGATCCCTGTTTGCCAATTGTTGGCTGATTAAGGTCAATGATAGCACTTATTCAGTACTTTTATTGACTTGGATCATGTGATAGAAGTGATTGATTTAAGCACAGGATTGCTAATTTTCTATTGTAGCTGCTTCTTCTATAGAGCCAGGTTTTACATTACCAAGAGTTATTTATACTGTATTTAAAAGCAATTCATTTTTTTTTCCTTACAGGTAGTGGTGCCATTGCATACATTCAGAATTACATATTTCACTTGTGGGAGAGTGTTTTTGCCAATGTCAGAGGCAGCCTTTGTTTCCAGAGATCTTTGGATAGGCTGAGATTTCAAATAGCAGATAATAACATGCAGTGTGTATTATTGATGTTGTCTTAATTGTCTTATTGACAACTCACTTGCACTTGAAGAGGCATGCTAATATCAGACGTTTTATGAGATTGCATATATTTTCATGACTGGAAGCCATAGCTACAAAATGATTTAAAAAGCACACAACTATTACTCCTTCAAACATGTAGAATTTTTTAGATGCATTTTTGGGTGTACATTCTGAATCATCACTGTTTGGTTTTGTAAATCCAGTCTCCCCACACTTAGTTTTCCTTTACTAGTCCCTAATTAAGCTACGTATCGACATTTAGCATGGAATTGGCTCCAAAGCAAAGTGCCATGCACCACCACCATTACCTGAAAAAAATAGCTTATAGGGATAGAAAATTACAAGCCTGGAAGATACAGGAAGATGCTCATATAAAGGGAAAATACAAGCTATTTGCCTCTCCATTGAAGGGGAGGGGGTGTAGAACAGAGCATACACAACATGCAGCTTGAAATGATAAACTAATTTTAATATTCATTTCTGGTGAAGCAGATTCATTAAGATGTTGGAATAGTTCGGTTACTGTTGGTCTGTTCTAAAGACCTGTGAATTAACTTGTGACATTGTTAAAATTTAAAATCAATAAAAATAAAACTACAGTATGTATGTCAGCATGAGCTGACAGATGTAGGCAAGTATTAAGGAAAATCTCTCACTGAGAGTGACTGTAGCCTGAAGTACTATATGTGAATGATCCAAACATATTTCAGATTTCTCCTTTAGAAAACCTCCAGTCTGGACATATGGGCCTCTTCACGTGTCTGTCGAGGTGAAAGGGCCAGTTGCTGACGTTACTTCTGTCAACATTGTCTCTGGGTGCTGATTTTTCTTGTTGCTCATAAGAACTCCATCGGGGACTGTTTGTTTCCAATCCTGTTTGAAACACAAACCCGTGTTCCTGTATTGCTGTGAAACATGTAAAGGCAGAATTTAATGTAAACTCTGTATGTCCTTTCCACCCCTTCTTTTACTGCTAATGTTATTGTGGTGGATTTGCTTGTGGATATTCAAAGGAAGATGTTTTTCAGGTTGACTTTCTCCTCCACCTTATAGTGTGTAATATCTTGGAGAAACTTGGGTTTCTACCCAGGAGATGAATAATCTGGTTCTCTTCACAGATATCTTACCATTTTCATTCAGATTTTTTATTTTTTCTCTGAGACATGGAAGTGATTGTGAAGAACCGAAAAAACATTCTGAGAAATACTTTTTTAAAAATAGGCTAATATTTGTATTGGTCTTCAGCTCCCTTCAGCCTGTTTCACATTGCTTTTGTAATTAAGCTTTGTCATGCATCCCAAGGCCAAATTAACATGTAATTCTCTTTCTTACTGGGCCTCTGTGATCAGGTGTTTTGTTAAGGATCTTTCCGACCTTCTAAATTTTTGCCACGTTTATACCACTTCAGTTTCACCTTATAAATCAGGACAGGGTTTGACTCTTGGTATTTCTGTAAGGGGGAAAATGGGCAAGTTTTATATGTAAAAACAGAGCATTAGATTGTTTTTATATGCCAGAGTGCCCTTTTAGATGAACAATCTACATTTTGGGGCAAATTCTCTCGGGTAGAATGTCCCACTGCTGCCAAAATGCTGGTGCCATCTGTCTCTAAAGTATCTGATTCCAAAGGTTTCAGAATTGATCTGTAGGTTCTTGTACTATTTTTTTTTTGTCCCTGTGTATTTGTTTTGTGTGTGGTGCGTTTGTTTTGTGGGAGGTTCTTTTGTGATGGTGGTTGCCTTGTTTTTGTTTTGTTTGTTTTTTCTTTCCACTGAGGAGAAAGAACTGTTGCTGGGGGAAGAGGGAATGGGTAAAGGTGTCCTATAAACCTTAATTGCAGTTCTGGGTGCATAGCACCCACAGAAGTAGTTTCTATTAGGCACTGGTGTTGAATAGCTCAGAAATGACCTCTGCATACCTTTATCTGGCATTATGAGTGTGTGGATTGGCCATATCTGAGGATCCTGTGATTGATTTCTAAAATAGATCAAGTAGTGTATGCCTGGAGCAAAAGGTGTCCATCTGTGAAATATGAGCTTCAATGACCATAATATCAGGAAAAAATGAATGACACCTGAAAACTAAATTTGTTGATAAAGGACTGGACAGAGCCTTGTTTCTGATTCTTTTCCTGACTTTCAACCTCACCTTGGGATGTTGATACTCATCTGCCACATTTCTGCTCACTCTCTGTAGCTGGGCCAAAGCACAGATTCCTCAACCTGAGTTTACCCTCCAGCCATAGTCTTGTCTTTGAGCAGAATGGCTGAGCCAGTGATCATTCCCTAACCAAAGCAGCTTTTCTCGACCCTTTTCAGCAGCTTTTCAGTTTCAACCACGTAGCTCACAAAACCTGTGCAGCAGTTCCTTTTTTGGTACTGTCCCCCAGAGATTTGAAAATAGATTATGTGCTTGACAATTTTGCTCTTGAAAATACCCCTGGTCTCTGGTTAAATATTGTGATTGTGGAAAAGCTGGCAGCAAGTGGGCCTAGGCCTTTAGAGCAGGTTTTACTCTTTATATTTGCAGATTAGCCATCAAAAACAACTTTCCATTTGGTTATATTTCTAGAGAGATATACTTGAAATTTCCCATGTGGATGGTTTGATGCAGGACTCCCTTGGTGAAATGTCTCAGTTGTTAAGAAAGAGGTCAGCTTTGAATTGCTGTAGTAGTATTTTTTCTTATCTAGTCTTAGAAAGTATGTATTCAAAGAGAAGTGAAACTTCATGGTATCTCCAAATGCCGTAATCAGGTTGAGTGGTCTTTGCCTGTTTCTTTGTCTTTTAGGAGAACTTTGGTTCCCCATTAGCAACTATTCGGTTCATAAGCAGTTGCTTCGGTTCAAGTGAGCTGCATTGTTGTCTACATGGGACTGAAAACTCCCAGGTAGAGACAGCTGCTGTGAAAATGAAGTCTTGTAGGAAAGCATATTAGGCAGTCAGATAAAAAACATTAAATGTGATTTTTTTTTTTTTTCTCCAATAGTGAATTTCAATGCTTCTCTCTTTGAGTTGTTGTGTGGTTAGCACTGTTCTTTGAAGTCTCTGGCCTGTTGGTGAAAAAGCTTACTTGCACTGTTGCCTGTGCTAGGGGATGAGGAGAGGGTAGAGTCAATGCTACCTGCCAGGACCAGTAGAGCACAACATGCTCTAGTTACATCACCTTCTATTTGTGAATTGTTACCTTGGTTGACATGAATAAGAGAACTAGCAACATCAGCACTGAAACCTTTAGTGTCTATAACTTAAGTAAAAAGACTAAATGATCTAGTTATAGCTATTACAGTTGTATCCTGGGAGCCAGTGCATTAATTTCATGTACGTGTAGGAGATCTTAAGGTGAGACCTTATTTGTCCCTTTAAAACCATTTTTCTGGTTTGTGTTGCAGAAGTAGCTCAAATAAATGAAGGTATAGGTCTGTTTAAGGTAAATCAGAATTAAATGCTTATGATGTTCTGGGTGAAACTTATCTATTATTTTTAAAACTTGGCCACAGGAATCATCCACATTCTCTCCTGAAAGTGAACCAACTTTTCCAGTTCCATTCACCACATTTCCTATAATGTGTCATTTTGTTCTGGTTAATGGTGGTTGAAATTTAGAGACAATAAAAATAATTAAGAAAACTGGTAAAGGAATAGGTGAGATTTTGAAAATTGCTGTGGAATATAGAGGTGTTTTAAGCGCTTCTTTTTTATGTTTCTAATCCACACATCCTCTCTCAAGATGTCCTTTTCTTCTCCAAACTAGGACATAAAGGCTTGTAATTTCTTAAAAGAGACTCTGGTGGAGGAGTCTCTCCTTACCTAAATTGAACTGAAGTTGCAAGGCTCATGTAGCATCCATAAAATCACCAGCAGTCCTCTGACACTGTTGCCAGTAAGATCAGGCCATTATGCGATAGATATTTAGGAGAGTGCTGATATTTAATTTTTCTTCTAGTATCTTTATTGTTATCTAAAGAAAGTCTGGCAACCAAATCCTTAAATCAGCTGGTCTGACACAGTGGGAACCAAGGATTTTGGTCCAAGAACTGCACTTGCATCACTTGATGGCTGAGAGAACTGTTTGACTGACTGATTTAAAGAGAGCTTATCATTGCAGCTCCTGCTGCCTTCTGGGTCTTTGGTAGCACTCCAGAGAGCTGACTTCATCCCCGCATGGGAATTAAAGTTGAAAGCTCAAGAAAGTGAAAAACTTTAGTGTTTATGTATGGGGATGGAGCAAAGGGTGGGAAGATGGCAAGAGTTTCTCTGTGGGGTTAGAGAAATAGAGTGCATGATGTTGCGGGGTAGCAGCATTTGGCTGGCACAGAGGTTGTTAGGTTCAGTCTCAGTTTGAGAAATCCAAGGTACCCACTGTGTTGAACATTCCTGCCATAATTAAAAGTGTCAGACTGTGACCTTTAGTACTGTGAGAAAAGAAAAAACTGTTACCTTAAGGAATTTACCATACCTTGAACCAGAACGGAATTCACAGCTATGTTCTGGAATTATCTTGGTCCTTCGAGACAGAGGACCTCCTCAAAATTTACTGCTTTGGGAAGCTGCATCTTCAGCAGCTTTAGTGGTTGTTTCTATGGTTAGACAAATTGGTGACCTTTTGGAGAGCATCGTGTTATCAAACAGACCAATCAACTGTTTAGCAATGTATAAGATTCATCTTCATTTAAGTATCTATGTGTAGAATGGAATTGAGTGCCTGTTTAATACATAGATTTTGCATTGCATTTGCCAAAGAGGACATTTACGTAGTGTGTCTGATTCTTGGAAAAATAATCCTCAGAGACATAACCTGTTTACCCCAAAATAAGTCCTACTCAAAAAATAAACCCTAATGTGATTTTTCAGGCTTTTGAGGATGCTTGAAATATAAGCCCTACTCAAAAAATAAGCCCTAGTTACAGTTCATTAAAAAAAAGGTCGATTTAAATAATGTCCAGGAAGTTATAAATGTAAAAAAGTAATAAGTTTTGGAGAAAAAAAATAACATAAGACCCTTATTTTCTTATATGTCTTATTTTTGGGGAAACGGTAGGACTTGATTTCCTGAGAACAGCTATTGTTTCATTTTATAATTAAAAATGCTTGGCCCTTCCAGGAATCAAAATGTGGGTGATTCAAAATTAGCCTTCAAAATTTTGAGTATTCTGGTGCGGATGGTTAAAGTATTTAAATCGAGAATAACCGGAGTTGAAGGCAAAGGTCCCCAGTGTTAAAATGCATACTTCTGCATGCCCACACACATGCGCGCACACACAATTGATGGATTAAAATTTGGCTCTGATAAAGCTGGAAAATATGCGCTGTAGAAGGTAGAGTAGCATGTCTTCAAAGGCTGGCTAGTGCTTAAGGTGACAGAGAAAATTAATGCACATGAATGACAGTTGTTCCTGAGAGAGTCATCAGACTTTGCAACTGTGCAAAGTCTCCTTTCCTTGGATCCTACTTAAGTTAAAAAAGTTGTTATAAATGTTTGATAGAACAAGATGGACAATCGCCCCAGGTAGGTCTGAGGTTTGACCTCTGCCACAAACGGTTGCAAGAAGCTGTTTTCCACAGTGCCTGTTCGATTTAATTTCTTCGCAGGGTGACACTGGAACGGCTAAATCTCTGATTCCTTTGTCTTGCAGCCCTTTTGCTCTGCTGGTGGATCTAGGGAGATTAGGAATGCAGGACACAACATCACGAAGTACAAAGTTTGTATCAAATAAAAGGATTCAATTTTCTGCCAAGTTGGGGTTTAACCTCTCCTAGATCCTGAGTTGTGCATAATTAATGTATTTTCAATATCTTTCAGCATTTGACTTTCAGAATTCTCTCCCAGAATTAATCTTAAGGATGTTTCAGTATTCTGCCTTCAGGAAGACAACTTGCTTTTAGCTCATGCCATAATTTTTGGTTTCAGTTTTTGGATGTCATGTATCACTCTGATTAAATGTCTCTTTCTTGCAGAAGGCTATTCTCGTAGAAGAAAAAAATCAAGCTATTATCTAACAAATGTGTGGCAGTTAGTGCTAGCATGGGCTGGTATATTTTTTAATGGCAGCAATCTCTTCCATTTTGTTGTGTGTGAACAAAACCTCTGGCCTGCTTTATATCATCAAAGAGCTTGTCCAGATTCAGTGGATTTAGGTTGGGTAACATTATGATGGACGAGTTGACAGGTCATTAAACCAAAGATTTTTTTCCATGCACAATAGTCTGTCTTCTGTGTATTTACTATTATTAAAGTCTGCACAATAGCATCTGTAAATACGACATGCCTTTCCCCTCCACTAGCGTCGACGACTGATGGTGGATGCCTACTAACAGAAATAAAGCTAGAGTCCTGCTGAGCTAACTTTTAATTCAACAACACAGTGTGTATAAGTACACCAGTGCCATTGTGAAGGAATGGCTTTCTTCCATTAAAGCAATATTACTACCCCTGATACTCTTGCCTGTCAAATATACTAAGCTACAAAATAATTTTGTTTATCTTCATAGCAATTCAGGAACCAACTGGTAGTAAGTATTAGGTATGACCTGTGCAGTTTTACATGCAGTAGCTAGCTTCCTAGCTTGTTGAGCCACTGTGATGTTTGGGATGTACATTCTTTGAAGATTACTTCTAAAGAAAGGCATCCAAATCCTTAATTCGAGATTCTGTCTATTCCTGTGGTGTTTACATTCCAGTATGGCAGAAGATCACTGAAAAAAGAGAAGATGAAAATGCACTTTAAAAAGGGTTTCTCAAAACAGGTCTCCTTCAAAGCATCACAGTCCCCCACCTCCTCCCCTCTTGTAAAAACTGGGATTAATGTTTTGTGCAGGAAATAATATACATTAGTAGGCAATTTAGCGGTTTGCCACGGTGCTATTAGTTAGGGTGGCATCTGCGATGAAGAACTGGGCAGCGTGTTAGAGCCTCTTCCACTACTGGACCCATGTCATTTTATATTAACACAGCTGCAAAGTTACTTGCTTCTGTTTTTCTGTGTGTTATCTCGGAGCTATTGTTTTTACTTGCTACTTAAAAGCTACAGCCTCATCTTACAGAGTGCATTTTTTATTTTTTATAGTTTCAACTGTATAATAAAAGGATCAAATATTTAAAATTGCTCGCATGTAACTTTATTAAATGCATTTGCAGGAGAATGGGAATAGTTACTGTGCGGCTTTCTTGTAGCATTGAATCTTCCAATTGTTTAGTTTTGAATTCACTCAACTTAAAATATGCAGCATTTTTTTTTTTTTTTTTTTAATTTTGTGTGAATATGGCGTTCATTAAAGGGACTAATAACAAAGGCTAAAGCTTGGCACGGAGCGGCTGTTATGCAAGCTTTCCCACACGCAGCTCTGCCAGTACCCCTCAATTCTGACCTGCAATAATACCCTTGCTATTCTAGTCCTGGGCCCTGCCTGAGCAGTGGCTGCAAACTGTGTCAAATCATGTGTGTGTGATTTTTGTGATGTAGACAAATGAGAGATGTAAATCCCTTTTTACTTCTGACCTTACAGTAAGTCATAAGTATTTTTATAAACAATTTGTGCAAGTAATTTCTTAATAAACCAAGGGCAATGGCTCTAACAGTAGCAGTAAAAAGGAACTGATGAACAATTTCAAGATGTACCAAAACCCTATGTTTGTAAGGGAAGGTAATGATTTAGAGAATCTGTGTGCTCATTCTATTATTGTTAACTTTAAGAAATTGTGAACACACCTCTGGTGTAAATTGGGTGCTCTGTCTTTATGTGTTTCTAGCAAGTGTTTAAAGGATGAAGAAGGATGAATTTTGTTTTGATTATAATTTGTCTTAATAAAGACGGTATCAGGCACTCAGCCATCATTGTGGTATAGCAGCAGGAGTGAAAGGATCAATTCCTTGAAAGGATTTGCGCCACTAGAATTATAAGGTGTGGCTGTGTGTTTTGTTTTGTTTTTTTTTTTTTCTGTAGGGATGTTAATAATTTAAGGTAACTCTAATAACTGTTTAGTGAATGATCAGCAACATGTGGTATGTATGCTCTGGTGGAGAGTGGCACTTTAAATGCAGACAATGCAAATAAGCATTCCACCAAGCAAAACAGATTCACCTACACATATGCAAATACTAAATCCCAGTAAAACATTAATTTTAAGATTAAAAATAGCCTTTCCACTGTCCGAGCACCTACGTAACGCTGTTTCTGTCCTTTAAAAAACAGTTTTATGAAGGAGCAGTTGAACCGAAATTGAAAAAAGGGGGCATGTAGCCTTTCAGGCTACGATGATTAGTATTAAGATGAGTTGCACTTTAGCTAGGCTGAAACTTGTTCGTAACAGAATGTTAAATACTTACTGAAAAGAAAGATTATGTCTATCTAGTTACACCATTCCTTGATATATGCACCATGTCAGAGTGCCATTGTCTCCTGGGTAAAGACTGAGAGTTCAAATACCCACTATCTCTCCCCTGGTGCTCCAAATGCTCTGCTTTGAAGTTTTTATAATCCATCTGTCATCTTCTAGCAGGGAGGGCACATGTTCTGTACCACTCAATTATAGAATTCTCTTTTGCCAGCTACAATGAGACAGGAAAGAATGTTATGGGTGGTTGAGAGAAACTGTCAGATATACTAAATTCCTGGGATTCATATGGATGATGTTATTCCAGTGTAGGAACACAGCATGTGTTATTGTTAAAATGTATTAAGGGTACATCTTGTATTGTACCATATAAGCATTTTGATATTCACATAGTTTTGTTACTATTTGATTTTTATTTTAAAAACAGAAGCAAGGGAACAGTCTGAGGTTTGAACACTTCATTTGTTTAAGGCAGCAAAAAGTGACCAAATATATACGTATCTTTTGGAATATCAGAAATTATCACGGTTTCTGTTAAAACAGTGAAATGGAAAAATTGTATTGCTTTTGTGTAAGAGCTGTGAAACAGTGGAAGTGTTTATAGACCGGTAATATTTGCCATACCAATTGTTTGTATTATGATATGAACTGAAGGCCTGAAAATTATATGTGCTACCATCTGGTGAAAACAGAAGTAGCATTTCATTATACGGTGCGTATAAACAATAGAAGCAGTGTATTCTGAAAGTATAGTTAGTTTTTAGCTTAAAGAAATCTACCTTATAGCGACCTAGCTTGTTTGATAACATGCTGGCTTTTCATGTACTTAGTCCCTGGGCTGATTTAATTTTTCGTCTTACGTGAAATGAGTTTGATGATCTCAGCTGCATCTCTAGTGTATATTAATTCATGATGTAAGGCATCCCACATAGTTTTACAGAGGCTGGCATAATTTTAAAATTGTATATTTTGCTCAGAATAGGGACAGTATGTGTTGTAACTGAATTTATTGGAATACATAGGTTTTCAGGGCAGCTTTATGGTACCACTACCTGCAAATGTGGACTTTTTTTTTGTTGCCCCTTTTTTTTTTTAACATAAATGCATAGTCAGCCAGCCACCCTGAAATTCAGTTTTAAATATACACTGTTATGGGATCCCTTTAAAGCTCCTGAAGTGGACAAGAGGCTGTAGGAGTCTCCAGATGGTACAGACCCCTTTGTAAGCTGAAATCTAACTCCCACAAATGTGTTCTGAGCAGTCAGCAAGACAACCTCTTGCTCAGACCGTATCTGCAGTATAAATACATCCTCCTCTTCCAAACAAACAGGAATCCTGCCATTTCTGGAACCTGGCAACTGCTTTCAAATAAAACTTACCATCGTGGCTTGCTATTTTTCAGCCTGTCGCCTGTCTGTTGGGTTTTCTGTTTGAAGGGAGGGCTGGGGACAGTGGGAGACGTACCTTTCAGGTTAAGGGAGGTGAAGGGATCATCCTGTGGCTGAATTCTGTTAATCTGATCTCCAAAATACGTTTGGGCTAGGAACAGAAGGCAATATCTGTTTTTATCTGCCCTGGGTTGGTTACAGTAAAAATGGAAATAATTCCTTAAAAAGCTCCAATGGAAATACTGAATAAATTGGTGAATGTATGATCCAAGGTAAGATGGTCCTTCCCCTTCACCACGTGGGACCAGGACACTTGTCAGAAGCAGTTTTGAAGGCATCAACTTGATTGCTGGGCCTCATTTGGGTTACATTTATCCACTTGGAGCTGGCTAGTGATAGTGTCTTATCCTTTTCCACCAGCTGTTATCACCAGTTTCCTGATGCTGTAGGCAAATGGGAGATTTTTAGAGTTAGACTCTCCTTGGCCACTGTTCTCTTCAGTAAATCTGCCTAAGGGGAGGTGGTCACAAAGCACCATTGAAAATAGGGTTGTGAAGGGCAGCACTTGGTGACAGAGTTGTACTTTAAAAGGTGGAGATGTTCCACAATGAGGGTTTTGCACCAAGATGGCCTGTGTTGAATTACCTGCTGCACAGGCTGCTGTGGCTGAGCTCTCCTGACCTGTGCTGACCATGGGTGGGAACTACCCATGTGCACCGCGTGACCTGCAGTTTCCAAAGCCTTTTAGTTCTGAAATTGCCAGACTACTATTAATTTTTGTGTTTGATCTGGCAGTCTTTACTCGTCTATTACTACCATTAGCCTTGAGTTGGCTGAAGCTTAACGCTGATTTTGTTCATAATGCTGAGACTGGACACTGAGCTGGGAGATGGAAGCTCACTTCTGGTTTTAATCATATCTCCTAGAAGGCAGCAGATATTTTCTCACTGTATTTATATAGCAGCCAATGCAAGTTTTCAAAAATACTTCTACTGACTGCAGATTCATTTTTATATGTGCTTTACTTTTAGTAAGTTTATCTAACCTATATATTGAAAAGAAAATATTTCACTAATCCCATACTGTGATGTTTTATTCACATCTTAGAGTATTTTTTTAAAATTCAAAGTATAGTTTTTAATGCTTTGCTTGCTCAGTTACTAGTTCCTTTCTTTCCTTTGCCTAGCTCTTCTTATCTTTTGTTACTTCTCTTTAGCAGCTTTTTATTATTTATTTCTTTCTCTTTCTTCTTACTTTCTGCTTCTCTCTATCTTACAGGTATACACTAACAGTAGAAGCCCCAGTTGGAAGATTATCAGTGAAGAACAGAGGTTTTAGGTCCTAGCAGAAACTTCATCACATTGAAAAAAAGTGAAGATTGCAGTTTGCAGGACCTAGTGAAACCCTGAGAGTACAAAAAGTATTTGCATTGACTCTCTTTCACTAGGTCTCCTAACCTGCACTCTGAGGGCTTCCGCTGTATTTTAAGCCTTCTGTGTCACAGTTTAGTGTAAATGGCAATAAATGAAAGTAGCCATGCATTTGTTGGTAGTTCGTATGTTACGATGTCAGCAAAACTTGAATTACTATTTTGCCACAAGCATTTAATGTAAATTTGTATTTACTTAAGCCTAGTTGTTTAAAAAAAACCCAACCAACCAAACAAAAAAAGACAAAACAAAAACCCCCCACAAAACCAACAAGAAACAAACAACAACAAAACACACAAAAAAGGCAGCAAAACCCCAAACAATCCCCCAACTTTTTTTTTTTCATACCTATATTAAACTATGGTTGTAATGATACTCTGTACCAGTACTGAGGCAAATGTGAAAGTATTTATTCAGTGGAATTTTCTGGATATAGCTGTCTTAATGAACAGTGCAAAATTCTCTTTGCCCGAGCAATTAATATTTTTGATGGGCTAGTAAAATATGTGGTTTTCTTGTAGTTTATACATCCTCCTCTTGGTAAATAATGCTGAATAGATTTAGTATCTGGACAGATAAATTTTTCATTATCATTTGGAAGCCTGATTTAAAATATATTACTTTGAGAAATACAACATTTAGATTTTAACCAGCTGTATTGTGTTACAGCTTGTTGTTCTGTTGCAGGGATAATGCATTAATGTTTATTGAGTTCTTTATAAATTTATATGTGTTCATATATAGTCATAGTTTCCTTTGTGATCTTCTGTTTTACTAAGCTGGAAATGTATGAAGATGTGAATTGTAAAACTACCACCGGTCATTAGGTAGTATGCTGCAGTTTAGAAATATTTTTTTGTTTTGTTTTTAAGCTTAGCATTTTTTACTGTCCTTTCTGTATTTTCCCATGAGATTAAGGTCGTATTTTTTATGCATGTTGAAAAATACTCACTTATCAGTATGGGTGCAACTGTAAACAAGTGATAAAGTGACAACATTTACAACAGCAAAACTGACAGCATTTGCTTTAATTTTCTGCCATTTTTGTAATTATATCAATCAAGACCAAAACTAAAATGATATTTTAGCATGCTGTAAGAAACGAGGAATTCAGATCTTAAAAGACCATTACAATTAGCTTTGAAACATTCACCATTTTAACATAATTGTTTCATATAGCTTATACGTCTTCATTTACAGGCAAATATTCTGTTGATCTTTTATAAACAAAGTAGCACCCATCTGCTTCTTGAGACACTCCTGGCGCCTATTCATTGCAAAAATAATACATGTCCTAATGACTTCCACATATTTTGAAATCTCCCTTTTGAAATTGGTCTTGGCAGATTATTTGCAGGTACTTGAGTTGCATCTGTTTGCAATTTTGCAAATGCGGAAGACTTTAATGTTGAGCACTGCAAGAGGGCTATTTTAATCCTCAGATAACATAGGCTGTCATCAAAAGCCACATTTATCTTTTCGAAGGTGGGGCAAATGTTTAATGTTAAAAGACAGTAAAAGGTCAAGGTCAAGGCTGAGGTCTGAATATTTTCCTTTCATAAAATTGTGTCTTTTGTCATTTACTTCTTGCATTTCTTTCATTTAAGTTTTAGCTTAGCTTTCCATTGCCAAGAGGATGTTTTGCTGATAAAAATGAAAGATCAGGAAGAGAGTAAATCTGAAATAATTGTGAACTTCGGTCTGTTGTACTTATTATTACCATGTGGTTAGCAGCTGACCAACTTAAGCCGTTTTTATTTACACTACAAAACTGAGCAGCATTGTCCTAGGAAAGTACAACTTTCTTTTATTCGATTACCAGGCTATGTTAAAATGGAGTTAAGGGTCTTCCCTCACCTCGCAGAAGCAAGGAGGTAAGGTTGAAATGACATCCTTAATGTACCTTGTTGGGCCTTGTTATTGCAGCACATATGGTACACTATGAAGGATTACCAATTGTTAGAGGACCCCTGCAAGAGTTGGGCACGGTGGGGGTGAGTTAAGGATGACGTTTCAGCTTTAATTCCTCTCTCGTTTTCACTATTTCCATTTGCCTGTTAACATTTCTCTTTTTTTAAAACTAAATTTTGTCTCCTGAACATTAAAATGTCCCTTTTCCTGCATTAGAAGGATCAGTGTTTTAGTACAGAGGGAATCGGAGACTGAAAGCTTTTAGAAATGGTTATTTCTAGGCAGCTACTTCATGTTGTTGTGCAGTGAGAATAGCTGGAAACCCGAAAACGTGCCAAGGTTTTAAGCACCATGAGGTTTAGTATGAAAGAGGACTGAATGAATGTTTTGTGCAATACATGTTATTTTCATGTTTCTTGATTAGCTCTGTGGTTATAAGAGGAGCATGTGCTTGCCTGTGAACTTCCACTCAAGTATCTTAAACTTTCCTGCACTTACAAACTTTAACAAAATGGCTGTGACATAGTTCTTTAAGAAGGTTTCCTGCTGAGCAGCAGCCACCTCTAAGGTGGAACAATAAACCTATTTTTTACAGTGTGTAGCAGTACAGGACAGGAATAAATACATCAACCAGATAAAATTGCTGTGAGAACTGAGGTGGTGGGATGGTAGTATTTAAGATAGCATTTGACCAGGGGTTACAACTTCAAAAGTGTCTCAGGGAGCTACATGCATGTGGCTTAGATCTTCTGAAGTGTGTGGCCTTTTTGGTTTTTAGGTGCTCGATCTTCATTTTAGTGGGATTTAGGTGCCTGCAATAAGGGTCAAGGGCTTGCATGCCTTTGGGCTTCTGGCTCTGTGTTCAGTTTTCAAAAGGACATTATGTACATCTCTAAAAATGCTTCCCAGGGTGGTAAATTTACTGTAATTGGAGTGCTGTGCGCTACTGTCAGGTGCTTACTATGGGCAACCAGAATTCTGCTTTTCAATATTAAAAGAAAATTCAACTTATAGATTAGCCTGGTTTCTCTCTGTTACCTTGGCACACTGATTCAATGCTGTCTTATAGGATGTAGTGCCACCTCCTCTATCAGCATGCTGCCTCCTCATTATCATTTAATTATTTAATGCTTCTATTGCAGAACACTTGGGCCTACTCAGTGAACAGCTGTCTATGCTGGGGTGGAGCTGAGTATTTGGGGAATGAGTAAGTAGAAGTAGTTGCAGTAGCAGGCAGGATGGAGAAGTTGAACAGTCTTTGCTTAGAAGAAATTGTTTCCTAGACTATGGTACAGGAAAAAGTGGCAGATTTGGGAGTTATTCATAATTTTTTGATGCAGGGAATAAGGAGCCACACTGAAGGCAGCAAGGAAATGGCATTGCCAATTAACAGTGATGAAGAAAGTAGGGAATGACAGGGGATTGCAAAGAAAGACATAGCTGAGTTTTATCCATTCAGGCTTAAATTGGCAGCAACATAATTAGAAGAGGTGGTCCCAGGTGCAGGCAGATGTGCAAGGCTCAGATAGGAGACAGATGTAGGAGGTAGATGTGAGTGTCATCAACATAAACTTGGAGGAAGGCATGTGAGCAAAAACAGATCACCTAGATAGAGAGAAGTGAAGGAGAGAAGAGTAAAACATAATTGTGTGGGACTCCGCAGAAAATTAGACATGGTAGAAGACTGTTGTAGCAAATAAGATACTTCTAGGAACAACTTAACAACAAGAACTGTAAAAGAGAGAGATTCTTGGAGCAATTAATTGATTCTGGGTGCTCTTCTGCTGAGGCACTCATGTGGTTAAATTTGCTAGGTCTGGTGGGACAGCAGCACAAAGTGGTTATCTAGTCAGGAGCAATTGTCATATTATTGTTCATATGCTCTGAAAAATGTATTGTGCAGTTACTACAGCCAATTTTCAAATGATAACTTTGCCATTATCCTCACTTTTTATGGCTCAAAATATGAGTCCACATTATGGATTTGTGTTTTGCAAGACCAGCAACCTATCATTAAATGTTTATGTACTTCTATGGTCCAAAGCGTGCTGATGGCCATTTTATTTTATTTTTTTTTACATCAAAATAGTCTTATCTTGCTTTTAATGTTTTGTCTAATCAATTCCCTCTTGTTTTGTCAGTTAAAATAATTCTCTAGATTTTTTGGGGGTATTCACAAGGGAGGTTGAGTGAATGATCCACCAGCTTCCTCGTACATTGGCAGACAAAAAAAACCGCTGGTCCTTATTCAGTGCTCTTTAAACAGGTTTGTGCTGCCTGCTCTTTGCTCAGCTGTTCTGTGGGCAGGAAGATACTGCCTGTCCCTGTGGTCTCTGAGATGTGCTCTTTGTTGAAAGAAGAGGGTGATGGTCCCCTGGGAATTTCTGAGGCCATGTGGATGCACAAGAGAGCTGGGGTCACTGTAATTACCTTTGCTTCCTTTTGCTGTTGCTCAAATGGAGTATGCCTAACCATTTTGCTTAAGAAGCACGTCCTGTCCTCTTGTTGCTTCTTGTTTTTATTGTCTTTAGAGGCATATTGATGTTCACCTGCCCAGATATCTTTACAGCTACTAATGAAAAAATACCTACATTAACAACATAGACACAAGTGCACCTTGGGATGAATGTATTATTTATAAAGACTTACCATCACACCCCTCACAGTTACATTTTATGCTGCTTGTGGGTGTACTCCTGTGTCTTGTTGGCAATGCAATTAGTTGCACTGTAGGAGATTCCCAGGTTCAAAGCCAGGCATGTAAAATCTATTTCACCCCTTTTTAATATGTGGGTCTTTTTGTAAATGAAAAGAAAAAACCCAAAATCACGTCACCTCTTCATAAACAAAGCAGAATAACACTGTTTGTGAATATCTTACAAGTATGATTCAGCCTCTACTACTGCTTTTTATATGTTACAGCTCAGCATAGTTGTACTAGACCAGTGCTGCTCTGCAGGTGGAAGTGTGAGGACCATTGAACACTTTTGAGTTTTTCCAGTGGATCACAATTACAGAAACATCTGTGCTAAATAACTTTGTGCAGATGCACTGTGAAAATTCAGTGTTCAATAGCCCTCAACATTTCTAATTTCTTACTTGTGGTGGTGTAGTTTAGAAGTTGCACGTTGGGTTGCAGTATAAAGCATATTGGAAACATTTGTGAAGGGCCTTTTTAGAATGCTTATGCTGCAGTGAAAGTACTCCCAAGCGCTTTTGTTTCTTTATTTAGACTTTTTCCATTTAAAAATGGACAAAATGCATGCTAAGGATGCTGTTGATGTAATGCTGTGTGAGGCTGCAGAGGTCTGGTATACTGGCTTGAGAAAAACTTCTTTTTTTATTATTATTATTAGTAAATTAGGGACAGGAGGGGAACTTGGAAAGGCTGAATTTTAAAACTATTGAATGCTACAGTGAGATCATACAATTTGAAAAAACTTGAATGCGTATACTTCCTCAGGGAATATGCTCCCTACCTTCCATTCGCTTTCATCTAGGTGCTCTCTATATTACAACAGCAGGGAAGAACTAAAATCTTGAGGAACACGGGAGTAATTGTATGAATACTTTGGATGGTTCCAGGCCTAACTTCCATAAAACAACTAAAAGGTGTAAATGCAGATAGTGTTTTGCTGCTTCTTTTCATGGGCTGACTTAATCTTTAACATGGTCCATGAAAATGCTTTAAATGGATCTTAATTTCAGTTTCAATGGTGTCTGCATTCAGGAGTGATTTGCTGAAATCTTTTTCTATGAGACATTCACTGAGGGACTTCTAATACTTTTCTCCTTCATCAGGATATCTATGAAATTGTCTGGACTGGAGTTAACTATATATTTCAAATTTAAGCCTAGTCTGTTGGGATAGGTAGCAAAGGGACAAGTCATGTGCTAGAAGTAGTGGGATATTTATCCTGTGCTCCTCATAGGCTGAGCTTATCCTGTATCGTGGCAGCCAGCCCAACTCAGCAAAAACCATTTCCACTTAATTTCTCAATGTCTGATTTTTGCTTCCATTGAAGTTAATCACAAAACTCCCACTGTCTTCAAGTGCAGAGGGATCAGATATTCAGAGAGGCTGGCTACACTTCTCATGCTTTCATCTACTTGGAAGTCAAATTTTGCACTTAACTTATTTTAATATCTTAGAGAACTTAAGCTTTACCTATTTTCTCTCAGCTGTTTCTGTAGTCTGATATACATTTCTGGGATTTTACTGGTTAGTGACAACTTTTTACCATTTTATGTTTTGGTCCATACAATCATTTTACTTGAATATGAATAGAAATTTGTTTCCCTATGATCAGATTTTTGTTGTTGTACTTTAAATCATTGCAACCTTTCCACAGGCTCGGGCTCTTGTTAACAAAGGTTATAATATGACTAGCCATACATAATTATTTGTGTTAATGAAATACTTGGCTGCATTTATGGTCCATTTGGAAACAAGTATGAGTCTGATAGAGACAAATGTGTTTTTCAGTATGGATTTGCATACATTTCTGGATTAGAATCAGGCATTCCTCCTTTTATAGTCAGTGTAGGTTTAACTAGGTTAAAAGGTTTTCCTGAATATTCATCCAGACGTTTCTTTTGAAATAAGCTTCTGGTTTAAGTTTTGCACAAATTAAAAAGTACATAAAAACTGGAGGAGGGGAAGAGAAGGAAGTTGAAAGAAATGAAAAAGTAAGTATATTTAAGTTTTAAGGTTTACAACCGCCCAAATTTCAGATCTTTGTGAAATTAAAAGGTTAGTTATGAATAACCACAATCAAATCTTTTCTTTTGTCCATATTTAATTCAAATGAGAGTGCTCCATATTGACTTCTAATGCTAAAAGGCCACCCATCATGGAATCCCTGCAGCCAATGAAGCAAGCAAGTGAATGCTTTCTTAAATGATGCTAATCAGTCCAGAGAGGCCTGCCCTCTATCCCCATCAGTATTCTGTAATTCAGATGTGCTGATAACCTGAAATTGAATGTGTCAGTATGCAGACATGTGAAGAAAAAAAGGAAACTAAAAGGCAAAAGAGGCAGCTATAGAGACAATGCCTGTTTGATTTTTTTTTTTCTTTTTCTTCAAAGTGAAGAATAAAAAGAATAGTTGGTAGCTTTTCTCAAATGCTTACCAGGAGCTATACTGGGACATACAGAAAATTAATAAATAGGCTAGACACTCCATTTCCAAGTTGACAGATTGAGATGGAATTAAAAAAACAAAACAAAACCACAAAAAAACCCAACCAAAACAAACAAAAAACCCCACCAAAACCCAACAAGCTCTAGACCCTGCCACCCCCCCCCAATATTTTTAAAAGATAATACCAGCAGGTTAAAGTCTTTGTGTGTACCTATAAAGGTTCCGGTCTGAACGCTTCAAAAAGAGGGCTCTCTTACCCTTGTGGTGTCTAGCAGAAGTCAGTTGCTGTATCTTTTCTACATCTTGTTTTTTTCCAAACTTTAGATTTCAGCTTCTCTATATCACATCTGGTTTAAATTTTGAACAGACACTTTCATGTCAGATGCAGATTTTCTTCCGAAGAGTGACATACGTTTACTGTTGTATTAGACAGTGTTGGATCAAAAAATAGATTGATTTAATTTTTCTTTAACTTCCTTCAATATAAAAATAATTTAACTTTCTGAAATAATTCTTGCAGAAACTGTGGGTCTCATTTTGGCCTATTGTGCACGTGGAAGTGGTAGGCATACATCTGAAGGCAGAATTGGGTGCTTTGTTCTTTAAATGTTCTGCTGATTTTCACGGTGTATGTTGGAGATGTTGCTTGGAGTTGGATTTGACCCGCTAGGTTTGTACTCAAGCTCCAACTTCTATTTTGTCTATTCAAAAAGAAGCATTGCAGTATATATTCTGTAACTTATAATGTCTATGCTATATAAGCTTTTTAAGATGTTAGCAATAGAAGATCTTTTCTCCACTGACAGCTTCTGTCACAAATTTATCAGAGAGGGGTAGTGCTCAGATAAAAATTGGGACACTGAGAGATGTTTAACTGAATTGTACCAGCACAGTTTCCTTATATGCGTTGTAGTCTGTGACGCTGTTGAAAGCCACATAGCTTTTTACGTCAGCAGGTCGCAAAGGAGGCAAGTGTCAGCATCTCCATTAATAATGGGAAAATGGGGACATTTGGAATTGGGACAGCTTGTCCAAGTTTAGTGAGTAGGTCAGCTGGCAGAGCTGGGAAGTGAGCGTGGTCTCTTGAACGCAGCACTGTCTACTGGTTTGTGCTGTCAGCTCTTGGTGCTCTTCCCAAGAGCTCATCTGTCCTCGGAGGTGGCAGCCGTCAGACACGTGTTTGCAGCAGCTGTGTCTGCGCCTGAAGCGCTGCTTGGTGGCCATGGGCTCACCTGGCTTTGGATGTAAACAAGTCTCCCTGGCAGTAGGGATTATTGTGGTGGCCATGGCTCAAAACTCAAATTTGAGGAAACCGACTGAAAAAGTAGAAGTTCCTGTCTTGGATGCTGTATTTATCATTGTGCCTGCTGTTACAGGGCACCTGCAGGACTTTCTGCAGGTGCAGTTATTTGAGGTTACTGTGGAATGATGATCTTCTCTATTGGAAAAGATTGCTCTTTTCCAATTCCAGTTAAAGATTAGTATATTTTTCAAGCCTGACTGAAAGTATTTTAAAAGGTTTGGTAACTAGTTTTAGCATCCAGAGGACTCTGGTGTGCACTCTCTTGTTTCTTGCTGCACCATCCCCACTGTCTTACTGCCTCCCCCTTTTTGAGCAGAAGTGGCTCGAGGCTTTTATGGCCGATGAGCGCTGCTCACCAGCTGGCTGGGCAGTTCCCATCAAACAGAGCTGAGAACAGGGCACCAGATACCTCACGGTCAGAGGACGGGTTCCTGTTGACTTGCACGAACATGGCCTAATGCTGCTGCCATTAGCCTGATTTTCAGAGTGCTGAGAACCGCAGCTTCTGGTAATCAGTGGGATCTAAGTATAATTAGCATTTACAGAGGGACCACTCGGATGCCCTGCTGCCATGGCTTTCCAAGTCTGTTGATGGAATGGAAAGAGACCAAGAACCGAACCCTGTCCTCCGGTCCCCTGTCGGCCGCCGGGAGATTAGAGGCCAGCCTGAACAGGATGGAAATGACATCCTGAATTTTAATTATTTATCTGTGCACTTTTTTATATCTTCTCATTGCTTGGATATTTCATCTTATCTTAAAAATATTTATTTGAAATTGTCAGTGATCAAAGACTGGGAAACAAAATCGAGCTGGATGTGATTTTTTTTTTTTCTTTCTTTTGGAAGAAATTGGGTGTCAGGATAATTCTTGTGTATGCAGACTTTACAAGATGAAGCCAATCCAAATGTTACATCCTTAAGCTTCATAGTAGAAGATAAAACTAACAGACGTTATCAGTTTTACCTACTGTGAGAATTCAAAGATAACTGGTATATCTTGTTTTTAATTCAAATTAAGTGATTTTTACTTGATCATTTTATACACACACATACACACACTCTCTCACAAGCACACGTCTGTGTACTAAATTGATAAAGAAAGAACTCTGGTTAAATAATCCACTTTTGTCTGACAACGGAATCAGTTATAGAGGTGCAAATATGCAGAAAGCTATTTGGAAATGCATCCTCGTAGTTGTCAGGTTTTATTATGCAGGAAGGTGTCATGTTTGTTACGAAGCTGAGTGCAGATGGCAGAGTGGAAGAAATGGATCACTAATTTTAACAATGATTAATGAACAGAGATAGAAAATGAATTACATTGGACTATCGGAGGCAAGAAATATTTTTGAGAAAATTTTGACTCATCTGCTGTGCTATTCTCTGTAAATTATTTTCTGAAATTCTATATGTTGTCAACAGTTGACTGCATTTTCCATTACTGTCTATTTCTGTTCTTAAGTACTTTTGTGTTATTAGAGATACATAATTTCAAAATACCGATACATTCCTGATTACTTAGAGAAAATATATGTAACAGTATAAATGTTCCAAAGTCTCTGGCCACAAATGTCCTGTTTTATAATACTTTCTCACTCTTCACCCTTTTATCACTACATTAGAAATATTTAGTGTTATTTTATACTTTTATTAATAAACGCAGGTAGTTGGGGCAGAGGAGTTGTTCTGTGTTTTTTATAAAAATAAGGAAAAATGTAGATGCGAAGTTAACAATAAAAGGCAGCCAAGTGGGTTAGCGTGGTTTTAACCTTACAGTGCTGATTCCACCATTTGTGATTTCACAGTCTAACTGGGAAAAACATACACACAGCTGCTTTTTAAATTGCACCCACCCACGTGCTCCCCTCCTTCACCATCAGCTCCGCTGGCACGTACATGCTCCCTGCACTTATCCACAAGCTTGGTGGCCAATCTCGCACATCCCAAGGATGCAGGGGGAAAACAGAAGTTGCCCCTAAATTAGAATTTGTTGCTTATCCTTGTTTTACAACTTGCTGAGGTGTGCAGCCTCCCCAGCTAAACCAGAGCTTCTTGCACTTTGGATTTGAGTTGTTTGGGGCTCACCCATCCTCAACGGAGGATTAGTTCTGCTTGGAAAGAGCTGGGCCCCCCCCCCCACTTCCCTCCAATATTAAAGTATATATTAAAATAGAAGAGAAATGCAGTGACTGAAACAGAATTAAATGTTTCTGTTGTCAATTGTATAGAGGTCCAGATGTAAAATAGGGTCAAAGGCTGGCTGGCTCTTCAGCAGTGTTGTGAGATGTTTGTGTGGGGGAGAAGGGAGGTCTGGGGGGTGAGATGCAAGGATGGCTGTCAGAGCGCCTGGGGGGCAGGCAGGTGGGCTGTGTTAGAAATGAGGGAAACCCAGGGGATTCAGGAAAATGGTGCCTTGCTGTTTTTGGAAAGCTCTCTGGCATGTGTACGTCCTGGATCCCTTTAGAAGGTATCACACCAAATCTCTCCTCTGGTCTCCAGAGGCTTTGCAAGCTCCAGGCCTGGACGGTCACCTGTGGTCTGGCCGTGAGTGTTGCAAGGTAGATGGTTGTGATTTTCTTGTCTCTCTAGAGTGTTTGTGTTGCACTTTTGATTATTGTTATGCTGGTAAGCTTTGATAGTTCCTTAGATGATTTTTAATTGCATTGCTACTAACTGATAGTAGATGCGAAGCAAAGCTTACACCTCTTTAACAGGTTTTGTTCCAGACGGGGAGGTGCCCCTGTTTACATTTGATCTGAATTTGGCCTGTCACATCTCATTAACCATGTGTGGTAGGTGACTATGCTTCACTCTATCGCTGAGACCTCCTCCTGTTTGATGCTTTATGTTAACATGGTCGTCTGCTTTTTCTGCTGTTTAAGGACCTGATCCTTTTACTTGTGTGAAGAGCTCATTCAAGAAATCTCATTGATTTCAAGGAGACTGTTTGTGTGCAAAAGAAGTGCTTGGCGGGATTTAGTCTTAGGCAAGCAGCTTTATTGCTAAAGTATCCACTTCTCTGTATGCAAAGTAATATTCTAAAGATTGCTTGCTGTTGTGTAAAAGAAAACAGTAATTCTTGGGGTAGGTGTAAAATTACTAAATAACTTTGCATGCTTTCCACACAAATGATCTCTTTCCTGCAACATCAGGCTATGGTAGGAGACACATCTTTCCAAAGAGACACGTTGTGCTTGTGAGCAAACAGCAATTTCATGTCCATTGCCTCTTTTACAAGCATCAGGCTCAATCCTGCTGCTGTTAAGCGTATGACAGTTGTGATTTTTAACTTCGGAATCTGCAAGAGAAATATACTCTGAGAACTTCAGACTCAAGTTTCCAGGAGCTTTAGTCATAAATACAGGTATATAAGATGCTTGTGAATGATTAACTCCATCTAAATTGTGCTTACATTTGCAGAAATCCTTGAAAAAAAGCACTGCTTTTCAAAATACATCAGGGGAGATTCCCCTATAGCATTTTGGGTCTAGGAACACATAAGATAACCTGAAGTAATTTGAACTTTTATCATCAGTTTGCATCTCTGGCCAAGATTGAGATTTCTTCCATATTCTGTTTCAAGATGTGCCCTAATCTTGCTAGAAAGTGCTAGAGAAAACTTTAAATGACTTTATGAATGACTCTAACTCTAGTATTTTGCATGTAATTATGGTCCTGATGGGAACATGCTTTAGAAAAACAACTACTGGAGCAATACAAGTCCTGCTCAGGTTATATAACATATGCTAAACACTGAGAAAACATACACTGTGCTTTAGTGAACAAGGTAGGGGAATGCTCCTGGGAGCCAATTTAGAATGTGACTTAAGGCAAGCATTGCTTTTTGTCTCTGTTTCTTCTGGCAAACTGGTGAAACAGCAGTGGTGGCTGGAAATCACTGGCAGGCCCTGGGGGTTGCCATGTGTGTACAGGGACCAATCTGTACCTGGATCTCTGTGGGGATGGACAGGTGTGAGCTTTGGACCTTGCCTTTGTTTTGGGAAATTTAGTTTTGCTCTCATACACGTCTCTTCTGCCTTGTCATTGCATGACAGAGCTGAGCATGGGATGTGGAACTTGGGCAGAGGTACATGAGAAATAATGAGGCTTTGGCAAACCAGTGCTGTCACTGTAACAGTACTATTTTCCACCTCAGTAATAAACAGTTAAAATGTCCTTTACATTTTTTTTTTTTAATAGGATCAATATATATGCAGTGAAGTGGCTGTGTGATCAATGTGCTGCTTTAGGTTTTCAAAATTTCCTGTTTGATAGTATAGTTTCACTTGCATATGTTACTATATATATAAAAACATGGGTTTGTACCTATTGAGACACATTATTTAACTGAACGTTGGTAACATTGCAGACATGAGGGTATGGGTGTGAATAGAAATCCCCTGTGGTCCTTCTTAGACCTCAAGTGGCTCATCTTAATTTCTTATGGCATCTTATTAGTTGAAGCTAATGCAAGTAACCTTAGCTAAATTTTGCTTCACTGTTCTATAAAAAGCAGGAAGCACAATGAAAAAAGCATGTTTTTAAAACATTATTCTTGTTAGTGTGACAGCTTATGTGTGTAAAATATTTGTGGGACCGACCCCTTGGTTTTTGACATTGTCTTGGCTTAACTTAAAATGTTGAGGTAGAAGAGTTTGGTCTGTGGTGACATTGACATTTTCCACTTGAGTGCTTTTTTCCTTATGTTCTTCTGTGTATGTACTGTATGTTTTAGAAGATTTAATAAATTTATGTAATGTATACGTGCAAACAAAGGTGTGTATGTACATATATATGTATATTTGAAATAGAATATATTAATACTAGCATGAGCTATACCATGATCTAGAGGATAGCCAGGAGGCCTGTCATACTTCTATTACTTCAGGTAAATAACTGATTGACCTTTGTGGTGTGCTGATACTTCACTAATCAGAACCTGAAATCTGTATAACAACACTTCATTTACTTGATAGACAAAAGAACAATTGCACTTGAAGTAATGTGATTTCTAAATAGACAGTGCCTGTCAAAAATAAATGCATTAGAAGTAAAATGTAGCTCAAGGAGACAATTAGCAAACAGAGGTGACACTGTAAACAGGTGCACCCATTATTCCCAAAGCTTGTGGCAATATATTCACATCTTTTAGACTGATGGAAGATCATGTGACAGTTTGGTGAATTATCTATCTGTATCATCTGACTGATGAAGCCTGCTGCAGTTGCAGATCATTTAAAAATGCATCTCACAAATTACATGGTAGCTGGGAAAAAATGCAGGTTTTTCTGAACAATGCTTTTCTAAAGCTATGTGCTGGAATACCTAATTTTTCTTTGAAAGGATGTAGACCATTTCATTATGCTATGTATACAGTCAGTTAAGGTTGTGCAAATTCATTACAATGTTTGTTAATCTATAAAACATTTTCTATTCCAGTTTTAGTGACATTGAATATTTTTTTATGTGCTATTTCTGAAACATTTTTTCCTATGATCTGAAAGAGAATAACACTTTTTTTTATATAGACTTCTTAAATCGCTGCTTATCAAGGAAGATTTGAGATGAGAACATTTGACCTACATCTTTTTGTGGGTTATTGGATTTTTTTTTTTCCTACATAGAAAATGTAAAACAAACAAGAAAGAATCTATAAACAAACTCCCTCTTTCTTTCTCTACTACACTGTGATGAGAGCAGTATCACTTATGAAATGTCCTCTTATATGATGTGGTGAAAACTGCCTCAGATGGTGTTTTGTAATTTGATGCACTAACAAGATAGTTAGGAATGAAAAATGCATTTTCCCAAGCTATAATTTCATAAGTATTGTATAGTTTCTTCTCTTTAAAACTGTGAATTGATGATTATTTTAGTAGAAATAGAGTTGAGTTAGGTATCAGTGGACAGTTGTTCCTGATGGCAATTAGATTCCAACAGGACACACTTAACACCTAACCATATCCTGGGTTGGGGAGTGTGTGTGTGTGGTGGTTGTGTTTGTTTTTTGTGTTTGTTTTTTAAACCTAATTGCTACCAACTGCAATTATGATTATAAATCAAGGCATTCTTATGAAACTAGATATACCATAAAACTGCCTTTTGTCATTTGGTACATACCTGTTCCCAACAAAGGTGCTTCTGAGATGCTCCAGGATCAGAACTGGAGATTTTAATTTTCCCTTTACTGTTCCATACCAAAATCCTACAGGTAATGCCCACCTGAGCAGAAGTACAGAAAAACTAAATCTTTTCAGCATTTAATAGACAGTAGGCTTGGTCCTGAAAGCCCTATAACTTTTGCTGTTAATTGCACATGGCTGGGGTTGCTCTTGTATGCTTGCCCTACTCTAAGTCTTAATAGATGTTAGCAGAAATATTCCATTTCACCTGTTTCATTGTCTATTATAAGTGGGTGTCAGATGACAGTCCTCCTGAAATAACGCTTTTATCAGGAATCGTGCAATATTGTCTTGAGGGCTTTCAAGGAGCTGATTTTTGGAAGGGGCTGCTCTTAGCAACCCCTCTCAGACTTGATCAAAAGAGCTTGTCCTGCATGTCAGGGCAGGAATAAGGGGAGGGACGAAGGGCAGGCAAAATGGGCCTCCTGCCCTGCCTTTCTGCTGGCACTGCTGCCCAAACACAGCTGTTGTATCCCTTTGTAACATCTGGACTGCGGAAGAAAATAATTGTGGCCTTGGTCAGTGTCGATATGCCAATGTTTATTGTGTATCTGTGATGGGTATATGCTTGCTGCTTGTGGTTGTGTCTCTTTTGCAGCTTTTTACTGGTCATCTTTGGTCTGCATTTACAACTTGGTCATGGAGATGTAGATCACTTCAGAGTAGTTCTGTCTGCTTAAACCAGAGTAAATTTGGATTATGGTTGTTCCTGACTGGGAGCCCTCTGACAAAATGCTTTTGAATTGGAACATGCCAATTTTGACTACTTTTATTCAGGAATGGATGGATTTAGATTACATTTGTCATCAAATGGGGAAGGAGCTGTGCTATCTATGGGGCTCTTGTGCAGGTCAAGTCTAAAGCCCTGATTTGCCTTTCAGGCATGGTGTTGCATAGAGC